>NC_057809.1:501168283-501169496 GCF_018294505.1 Triticum aestivum | reverse complement strand
CCTTTCCCCTCATTTCCACTAAAGCCCATTAAGGCCCATATACCTCCCGGGGGGTTCCGATAACCTCCCGGTGCTCCGGTATTATCCCGATCTCACCCTGAACCATTCCAGTATCCAAATATAGTCGTCCAATATATTGATCTTTACGTCTCGACCATTTCGAGACTCCTCGTCATGTCCATTATCACATCCAGGACTCCGAACTACCTTTGGTACATCAAAACACATAAACTCATAATATAACCGTCATCGAACTTTAAGCGAGCGGACCCTATGGGTTCGAGAATTATGTAGACATGACCGAGACACGTCTCCGGTCAATAAACAATAGCGGAACCTGGATGCTCATATTGGCTCCTACATATTCTATGAAGATCTTTACCGGTGAAACCGCATAACAACATACGTTGTTCCCTTTGTCATCGGTATGTTACTTGCCCGAGATTCGATCGTCGGTATCTCAATACCTAGTTCAATCTCGTTACCGACAAGTCTCTTTACTCGTTTCGTAATACATCATCCCGGAACTAACTCATTAGTTGCAATGCTTGCAAGGCTTAAGTGATGTGTATTACCGAGTGGGCCCAGAGATACCTCTCCAACAATCAGAGTGACAAATCCTAATCTCAAAATACGCCAACCCAACAAGTACCTTCAGATACACCTATAGAGCACCTTTATAATCACCCAGTTAAGTTGTGACATTTGGTAGCACACAAAGTGTTCCTCTGGTAAACGGAAGTTGCATAATCTCATAGTCATAGGAACATGTATAAGTCATGAAGAAAGCAATAGCAACATACTAAACGATCAAGTGCCAAGCTAACAGTATGGGCCAAGTCAATCACATCATTCTCCTAATGATGTGATCCCGTTAATCAAATGACAACTCTTTGTCTATGGCTAGGAAACATAACCATCTTTGATCAATGAGCTAGTCAAGTAGAGGCATACTAGTGACACTCTGTTTGTCTATGTATTCACACATGTATCATGTTTTCGGTTAATACAATTCTAGCATGAATAATAAACTTTTATCATGATATAAGGAAATAAATAATAACTTTATTATTGCCTATAGGGCATATTTCCTTGACCCGCCGCTAAACTGCCCCTCCGCGACCGGAAACGACGGCAAAAACACCCAGCTGCTGGTGGAGGGGCTGCCTCGGCGAACCTCTGCTCTTTTTCCGGCGGGGATTGGCCATCTAGC
>NC_057809.1:501165062-501168016 GCF_018294505.1 Triticum aestivum | reverse complement strand
GGGGAAGAAAAACCTTTTCTTTCCACCTGACGATGTGGGCCAGTCGCACTTTTCCCTTGCACCGGAGCCCCTAATGGCCCTAGTGCGCTGGGTTTGGCCTGCGATCACCGGGCCCAAAAACAGGCCGAACCGGCGATTTTCGGCATCCTGGGGGCGCCACTGGGGCATTTTTTCGGCACCGGCGCCGGAAAAGTGGCCTGGAGGGCCTGTTGGGGGCGCGGCTGGAGATGCTATAACCCCTTTCCGCATCATCATCCCGAGACCAACTGACTTACACTAGAAAGAGGAAAGCGGGTTCAGGGCGCCACTAGGAAACCCACTGTAAACAGTCATCGTCGAGCAGCTCACTGTGAGGCGAAAACCCAATGATACCACAAACCAAACTAGACCCAAAGGCTCACAAGTGAGCAGGGAGCAAAAGCTCGCGTAGAAGCAAGACCAAACATATTACTAGGAAACTAAACAGAGGTCTAGCAAAACACCCATAGCAACAACGAAGAAGCATCATTCCATTGGCGCTTCAGCTTGAGCTGTGCAGATTCTCATCATAGTCGTGGTGTTCGTCTTGAGCGTCTTGGCTCCTCGCTCCATGGCTTCACGATCAGCACCAGGCTAAAAAGAAGTGTCATGCTATGTCCTGATTTAGGGCTTCAAGTCATAATATAGCCATGACGGTAGTGCAACCAGAATGTTGCAAAAGTCTCTCAGAAAAAATACAAAATAAATCTGAAAAGCTACATATAACGTGATTTAAATATGAAAAAGCTACATATAGCATGACTTCACACCAGGCTCCTTATGAACGCACGCAGAGCACCTCCAGGAGACTTCGTAGTCAATGGGAATGTCTCCTCTCACCGAACCCACATCGTCGGAAGGTGTGAAATAAATCCAGAAAAATGCGAGCACTAGTGTGAAACTTGGGCTTAAACCCTAGTAGGCCGGGGACCATCCAATCACAAGTTTGTTCGCACGCACTAGAAAGACTCTCCAACTCTCCTTTTGATAATTCCAAATGCTATAAAAAGAAATGAACAATTTGGACCACAACATTATATAACTTAGAAAAATTACCGCTTAGCTCATATATTTTTCAAGATTTCTAGAAACATTGTTGAAATCATATCCCATATGCGTAGGTGTTTCTATGTATTCTCTAATATCGAGCTCCCAAGCTTCATGATTGGCCTGGATCATGTCTATCAAAGCTGAAGCTCATGCTTTTGCGACCATAAAGGCTCCTCTAGATGTGAGGTCGACATGTTTCTCACTTCCACTAGTTAGTTATCCATAGAAGAAGTATACAATCACCCAAGCATTCAAGCAATTCATGATTGGACAATTTTTAAGTAGAGTATGCCATGTGGTTTTTGTCCAAAATTGCAAATTAAGTGTCTCACTCCATATGATTCTTTCTCGGGATGAAACAAAGTTAGGGAAGCAGGGAACAATTGTTACAAAGTATGAAAGGTACCTACGAGGTAGTTAGCCAAGGTAATGCATTGTGAGCTGGTGACATAGAAAACAATTTTAGTTATACTTTATCAATGATGCAAATATCAACTTAAACATCCCACATATTTGATCAAATAATGTCATGTACTGATATTGATCTTCTGACCCACAACCTATCAAAAGGTTTAGCATGGAGCACTGCAAGTAGGCTCGAATTTACCTTTATAGCTCTCGCCATTTGGCATTAATACAGTTCGAGGGATGCAAGTTAGTAAAATGACCAAACTCAACCATGTTCAGTGAAGAACATGCAGAACACTTTTGTACATAATGACCAAAATCAACCATGTTAAGTGAAGAACATGCAGAACACTTTTGTACATAATGACAAAACAAAAAGTTAGAAAAATAGCAATTGACAAACCAATGAAAACATTCTTCCCTTTTAACTCACACCACAATGACATTATGACATAGCAATTGGCATGCCAACTAAAACATTCTTATTTTCTAACTCACACCACAATGACATTATGACATAACAATTGACATGCCAATGGAAACATTCTTCTTTTTTAAGTCACACCACAATGACATTATGACATAACAACTGACATATCGATGGAAACATTCTTTTTTTTACGGAACCTTGCCAGAGGATCATGAGCTATGGCATTGCATTATAGAAGAAGAGAGTTGATCTAGTTTATAAGGGAAATCGGATCGAAAAACCTAACAGAATGGCCAGTTTATAAGGAAAACCAGACCGAAAATCACACAAACAACGAAGCCTCGTCGACCACACAACCTGCAACGCCCCGAGACCGATGTGCCAGCTGTCCTCCAGTTATTCGTTGTTGTTGCCTTGTCATTGCTTGCGTGTCATGCATTGCATATCATGTCATCATGTGCATTTCATTTGCATACATGTTCGTCTCATGCATCGGAGCATTTTCCCCGTTGTCCGTTTTGCAATCCGGCGCTCCTATGTCATCCGGTGTCCCTTTCTACCTTTCTTTCGTGTGTGGTGATTAAACATTTCCGGATTGGACCGAAACTTGCCAAGCGGCCTTGGTTTACTACCGGTAGACCGCCTGTCAATTTTCGTGCCATTTGGACTTCGTTTGATACTCCAACGGTTAACCGAGGGACCGAGAAGACCTTTTGTGTGTTGCAGCCCAACACCCTTCCAAAGTGGCCCAAAACCCACCATAACCCTCTCCATCATCTAGAGCGTTCGATCACGATCGCGTTGCCGAAAACCGCACCTCATTTAGACTCTCCTAGCTCCCCCTACCTATATATATGTGATCCCCTCTGAAATTCGCGGTGCAAACCCTAACTTCGTCCTCCTCCCGTCGCTGGACAAATTTTCTCCCACACCGAACATGTCCGCGCCGGCCTCCCCAGCCAACCACGCACTGCCACCTCACCACCGCCGCCCTCTCTCTCCTCCCACCGCCGCCGCGGCCCGCGGAGCCCATCCGGGGCCCGCGCGG
>NC_057809.1:501011680-501164883 GCF_018294505.1 Triticum aestivum | reverse complement strand
GCCTCGCCCCGCCTCCCGACGGCAAGATCCAACGCCGCCAACTGCCGCCCCGCGCGCCGCCCGATGCCTCCGCAGCGCCGCCCGGCCTCGCCGTCGCCGGATCCGGGGGGCCCATGCCCGGATCCCCCCGTCCCTGCTCACGGCCGACCACCTTTCGCCGGACCGCCGCTCCATCGCCGGAGAGCCAGCGCCGGGGCCTCTCTCCTCCGACGCCATGGCCTCGTCCTGCTCGGGAACGAGCTCGCCCGCTTGCGCTTGGATGGGCCTCTCCGCGGCCCATCTCCTCCTACCACCTGGGCTGTGCAACGCGCCAGAGCCGGCCCAGTTCCAGATCCGGCCCGTGTGGCCCAACATGAGCACCCATGTTTTTTTCCCGAGCTTTGGCTAAGTTCAGTTATTTTATGCATTTTTCATGTCATCATAACTCATCATCCGTAACTCCGTTTTGGGCATATAGCATATCAAAATGTTCGTCTCAGGGAGTACATCATTTCATTCCATTGCATCATTTTCATTTGAGTTCATATTGATGCCCGAAATGCTGTTAGAAGAGTGCTACTTGAGATAATTGCCAGATTTGCTGCTCCAATTAGATATTTGTCATTTTTTCCATGATTATTGTGTGCATGATATGCCCATGAGCTCTACTTGTGTTTTGTTATATGCCATGACATATTTCTAGAGGTGCAACTCATGTATTTTTGTGATGTGTGTGGTGACTAGCACAAGCTTGCAAAGTGAGGCACTTGGTAATGCTGATTTCAGGGACTTAGCATTTCCACTAAGTCCTTGATCTATTTATCTCATGTTGCCATATGTTCATGTTGTTTCCTAGTGATCCGTGCCTCTTTTGAGGATGATCAGTAAGGATGTTTTGTTAATCTTATAGTGCTCTATCCATCCATGTCTTTGTTTGCAATTATGGAGCACCCTAGCTTGAGTCAGTCGAGCTCTACTTTTGCTACTTCGTAAATCTGGGCAGATTGTCAACTTGTTAGCGATTTTGCCGAGGATGTTGTAGTTGATCCGTGCATGCCATGGTATTGTTCTTGCCATGTCTAGCTTGTATTTTGTGTATTCTTGATGGGTGTATGCTTAGATTGTCATGCCTTGCTCTGTAGTGAGTGCATCAAGCTCGTAAACATGCCTACTTGATATCTGTTTTCAGCATGCTCCAGTTTTCACTAAGTCTGTGATCTGATTATGTTTTTGCCATGTTCACATGCTTGCAATTGTATTTTCTGATCCCTTTTGGCTCAAGGTCACTAAGGGACTTTTGTTAAGCTCTTTGAGTAGCTCCATGCCATGCTTTACTTTGCCATGTTCAGGCCCTGTAGCCTATAGTTTTCATGCTCCAAAGTGTGCTACCTGATCTGAGATTCCAGACAAGTGTTAATTTCACTAAGTCTGAGATTTGTTTACCAAATGCATTTTTGCCATGCTTGTTTGAACCTGTTATTGGATGAATTGGTCGTAGCTCAGTGTTCATCTTTTGTTAAGCATCATGAATGGATCCCTGCCATGTATTTTGATGCCATGTTTGAGTGCTGTAGCTTGTTCATCTTGTTGCATTTAGATGGCTACTTGCTGTCAATCGCAGACCGTGGTCACATTTGCATTGCTTGCCATTTCCAAACCGTAACTCCGATTCTGGCGTTCTTTATATCGTTTTCAAGCGATTTCATCTCATCTTTCCAGTGGCACACTTGGATTTCCAAGTTGAGGCCAGGTTCATTTGTTCCTTGACAAATCATGCATATGCATCACATACCGCATCCCGCATATCATACCATGTTCATGTGTTGGTTGTTTACTATGTTGTGTGCTTCTTTTCCGGTGTTTGCTTCTTCGGGTTGGTTCCGGTAACGCCGCGTTTGTGAGGACCCGTTCGTCTACGTCCGTTTGTCTTCTTCATGGACTCGTTCTTCTTCCTTGCGGGATTTCAGGCAAGATGATCATACCCTCGAAATCACTTCTATCTTTGCTTGCTAGTTGCTCGCTCTTTTGCTATGCATATGCTGCGATACCTACCACTTGCTTATCATGCCTCCCATATTGTTGAACCAAGCCTCTAACCCACCTTGTCCTAGCAAACCGTTGATTGGCTATGTTACCGCTTTGCTCAGCCCCTCTTATAGCGTTGTTAGTTGCAGGTGAAGATTGAAGTTTGTTCCTTGTTGGAACATGGAGATGTTGTTCCTTGTTGGAACATGTTTACTTGTTGGGTTATCACATTATCTCTTATTTAATTAATGCATCTATATACTTGGTAAAGGGTGGAAGGCCCGGCCTTATGCCTGGTGTTTTGTTCCACTCTTGCCGCCCTAGTTTCCGTCATATCGGTGTTATGTTCCCGGATTTTGCATTCCTTACGCGGTTGGGTTATAATGGGAACCCATTGACAGTTCGCCTTGAATAAAACTCCTCCAACAAGGCCCAACATTGGTTTTACCATTTGCCACCTAGCCTTTTCTTTCCCTTGGGTTCTGTAGACTCAAGGGTCATCTTTATTTAAACCCCCGGGCCAGTGCTCCTCTGAGTGTTGGTCCAACCCAGAGCACCGTGCAGGGCCATCCCTTGGCAACTTGGGTTACGTCGGCTCCTGTATGCTTAGCTTATCTGGTGTGCCCTGAGAACGAGATATGTGCAGCTCCTATCGGGATTTGTCGGCACAGCGGGTGGTCTTGCTGGACTTGTTTTACCATTGTCGAGGATGTCTTGAAGAACCGGGATACCGAGTCTGATCGGAACGTCTCGGGAGGAGGTCTATTCCTTCGTTGACCGTGAGAGCTTGTGATGGGCTAAGTTGGGACACCCCTGCAGGGTTATGAACTTTCAAAAGCCATTCCCGCGATTATGGGCAGATGGGAATTTGTTAATGTCCAGTTGTAGAAAACCTGAAGTTAACCTTAATTAAAATGCATCAACCGCGTGTGTAACCGTGATGGTCTCTTTCCGGCGGAGTCCGGGAAGTGAACACGGGGTTGGAGTTATGCTTGACGTAGGTTGTTCTAGGATCACTTCTTGATCATACTTTTATCGACCGTGCTTTGCCTTCTCGTCTCGCTCTCATTTGCGTATGTTAGCCACCATATATGCTAGTCGCTTGCTGCAGCTCCACCTCATACCTTTACCTTACCCATAAGCTTAAATAGTCTTGATCGCGAGGGTGCGAGATTGCTGAGTCCCCGTGGCTCACAGATACTTCTAAAACCAGTTTGCAGGTGCCGTTGAGACCGTGCAGGAGACTCAACCAAGCTCACGGAGGAGCTCGATGAAGATCTTGTCCTTTGTGTTGTTTCGTTCTAGTTGATCAGTAGTGGAGCCCAGTTGGGGTCGATCGGGGACCTTTGTCGCATTTGGGGTTCTCCTTTTATTTTGGTTCCGTAGTTGGACCTTGATTGTATTTGGATGTTGTAATGCTTTATTCATGTAATTGTGTGAAGTGGCGATTGTAAGCCAACTATGTATCTCTTTTCCTTATGTATTACATGGGTTGTGTGAAGATTACCTCACTTGCGACATTGCTTTCAATGCAGTTATGCCTCTAAGTCGTGCTTCGACACGTGGGAGATATAGCCGCATCGAGGGCGTTACACAACCCAAGGCCAGAATTGCAACCAACACACGCCCCCAATTCCGGTGCCGCCGCTCTGCCGTCCCCCGCCCGCTTACGAGGCACCACATGGCTCAGGTGTCCTGTAGCCCTTGCTACACTAGACGACCGCCCGCAGACCATGAACATTGGGCCAATTATCTGGGGCAGCCACCCCGACTTCCATCCAGACCGACCCTCAGGCTGCGTCCGACCGGGCTGACGACCTAGCTAGCCTTGCAACACCAAGTCATCTCCCAAGCCATCTAGAGCCGCAAACCTACACCATGGAGCCGTTGTTGCATCACCACCCGAGGCCACCGCCTCGGCGTACTTCCATCGTCCGGAGCCGCCACCCTGGCATCCACCGCCCTGACCACGACGCAACCTTGCACAATTTTCATGAACCAACTATTGGAAATATGCCCTAGAGGCAATAATATTGTATTATTATGTTTCCATATTCATAATTAAGTGTTTATATTTCATGCTATAACTGCCATGATCCTGGAATATGTGATTCAGTGCAAAACTCATATGCATGTGTCAAATGATAAACGGATAAAATAAAGGTTCCTAGTCTTGCCTCTAAGACTAGCTCAAGTATTGTTTGTGATCACATTTTCCGGATCTTAGGATATCGTTAAGTGTAAACGATAGTACTAAAATAACATTGAGATTGTGATGTTGGAAGAACATTCATATTGAATCGACCCAAACTTGTTTGTTATGAATTGAGATAATATTGTTTGTAATCAATTATAATAACACGAAGTGTTAACATGTGATTTTGCTCCTTATACCATGAGAGTATCATAGTCATTTCTTACCATACGGTGGACTTTGGGGTTGCTCAAACATCACTTGTAATACAGTGATCATAACCACAACTTACAAGCTCATCGAAAAGTTTGACAAGGGACTAGATAGCTCAAGAGTGATATTTGCTCATCCGATAATGGAGAGATATTCTTAGGGCCCTCTTGATGTGACGACATCCATCATCATCTGGCTAGACACAGGTGACTAGGTCACAGGGATGCCGAAACACAATAACAAGAAAGAAGAACAAAACCAGCAACGAGGATTTCGGTATAGTGAGCATGGTGATGACTCAAGAGGATACCGATGCATCCCGGGTTTTGTGAATTATCGCGAAGCAAAAGGGACATTGCATTATAACCGAAGGTTCACTCGAATATCATTTGTGTGCTCACAGTGGCGAAGCCCTGCCAGATCGTGAAGGTTGCATGCTCGCAACCAAGTAGAGAGGCCATGCTTTCGGCCTTCCGTTCGAGGAATCATTCATGGGCGATTATGAGATCACCTACTACAAGTAGGGTCAAGGACCTATCATCTGGGAACCACCTAGGGTCCCACACCATATTTGGTAGGTCTCTGGACCATATGAGCATTCACATGCATATAACAGGAAGTCCACTCGGACACATCGACATCACTCAGATGCCTACCCTCCAGTCGGCATCACGGCCACCACTCGGCCGACAAGGGAGGTGGAGGGACGACGTGGGAGCTGTAACGGTCGAGTAGCCTTAAGTCGAGCTTTAAGTAGAGTCATAGCTACCATTACCTGTAACTACCGTAGTTGTGACTACTTACACCTATAACTGCCATAGTTATGGACATTAAACACCCTGGCAACGTGCGAGTGATGGAGGCTTCAACTCACTCTATATAAGCCGTCCCCATCCTCCAAAGAAAGGGTTAAGCACTCTCTGTAATCATACCACCCAAGGAAAACAAGCCTCAAAGCACGGGACGTAGGGTTGTTACCTCCTCCGAGATGGGCCTGAACTCGTAAACACTGAGTGTTACACCTGCGCCGTTGTAACACCCTGGTCGTTAAGCTACAGTAATCACACACTAATGGTGCCAGGTCATCATGATTATTTTTATAAACCTCACTTTGATCCAAACCGATTTCAAATTCAAATTAAAATAAAGTCAAATTGTTGTTTCTTCAAACGGTAAAATAAAAATGTTCGGTGGTTTGCAAATATTCTTTAACTAATTATCAGGGAGAAACCAACATTAATAAAATGTTTAATTGTCCTAAATCAATTAAAACAGGGGCCACGTATTTACTAAAATGCCTTTTCAAAATTATAGAAGTTCTAAACTATTTTTAAAACTCTAAGATTTTTGTGGTAGTACTAAATAATGCCTAGTATTTGTTCTGACAAATTGTTTCATTTTACAAAAGCCTTTAGTGGATAAACTAATAGAAGCAGTAGCTAAAAAACAGAAAAGTTAAAAAGAAAAACAAAAAAATAAAGAAACAAGCCCACCCCCACATGCTAGGCCTAACGGCCCAGCTGGCTGCCGCACTGGCCGGCCCAGTCGGCCACCAGGCCAGCCCAGCCCGTCCCCTTATCCCCGCACTTCCTCCCGTGACCTAGAGCCACGTCCACCGATCCCCCACTCTCCCTAGCGCCCCCTCTTCCCTTGATCTGGACGCGCCGCCAACCGGGGACCTCGCCGCCCGTCACTGCCCCGACGTTGTCGCAACCTCGCCGGACCTCCTCGCCGGACTGCCCGTCCCCGACTCTCCTTCGCCAGCCTACACCAGGCCTCGCGTCCCCCGAACCCCGGCACCGCACGTGAGCGCCCATCCCCCTTTTCTCCTCTGTCCCCGCGCCCGGCCACCACTTCGCCCGTGCCCAAGAACGTCGTCATCGTGCTCCGGCACATCCGCGCACTCCTGACCCTCCGCCTGCGCGCGTGCCCGGCCGCGTCGCACCGCCCGCTCGCGTGCTCACCCCCCACCGCTCCGGCTCGCTGCTGCCGCGAACCGCGCCCCTACCGCCCGCACCTCCGCCTCTGTCCCGCGGCGTGCTCCGCTGCCTCTTTCCACGTCGGCCCTCGCCAAGCCGTAGTAGCCCGCCCGCACGACCCGCTGCTACCCCACTCGCCTGCCGCAATTGCTTGCCTTGCTGCTGCCCTGCTAGCGTTCGCTGCTCCCGCCGCCCGCCTCCAACCGCCGGCACGCCGCCCATCCGTGCTGCCGCGGTTGCTGCTGCCATTCCGCCGCCGCTGCAGCTTGAGCCTGCTGTGGCCGCCCCCTTGCCCTTGCCCGCTCCGGCCGGCCACCTCTCGTCGCGGCCGTGCCGAGCCGCTCTGGCCAACCTTCTCCTGCTGCTCACCGCCCCGATGTGCTCTTGCCGCCCCGCCACGGTCGTTTGAGGCCACCTCCACCCCGCGTCGGACCTCGGCAACCACCGCGCCGCCCATTGCCATTTCCGTCCCGTGGCGGCCCTGCTGCTGCGTCACGCCAGCGCGCAGCCCTAGCCCCCTGCGCCGCTGCTACCGCTCGATGCGGTGGCCGTCGGTGCCTAGCGCCCGCCACTCCCCTGTCGGCCTGGGCGGGCGCCCAGCGCCCGCTCCTGGCGTCCGCGTGCCCATGCCCATTAAGGCCCATAGGGCCTATGACAGTTGGGCCCCACGCCCATAGAACGTTAAAAAAGAGAAAAAAGTAAAATAAAATAAAATAATAATTAATAATTAAATAAATAATCTAGTTTAATTAAACTTTATTAATCCTGCTTAATTAAACCCTAATTAACATGTTAGTCTATGATAGGTGGGTCCCACTGGACCCACAGGCCAAGTTTGACTCTGGTCAACCGGGTTTGACTTACTGACGTCATGGTGATGTCATGCTGACATCACCTTTCTCTGTTCTGGATAATGTTTGATTTGAATAATGAAACTTTGATAAATCATAGAAAATAAACTGTAACTCGGATGAAAATACTTTGTACATGAAAGTTGCTCAGAATGACAAGACAAATCCGGATACGCAGTCCGTTTGTCCGCCACACATCCCTAGCATAGCAAACACACAACTTCCCCCTTCCAGTTTATTTGTCCGAAAACGCAAAACACCAGGGATACTTTCCTGGATGTTTTCCCCACTTCACCGGTATCACCTGTCCCTACGTTAGGTCACCCCTAGCACAACGTATTGCCGCATCTTGCTTTGTGTTACATTTGATTGCTATGTTATTTATTGTGTCCCCCTCCGTTACTTATATCCGGTAGACTCCGAGACCGCTGCCGATGTACGTGTGTTCGGCTACATCGAAGATGACCCCTCCTTCTTGCCAGAGCAACCAGGCAAGCCCCCCCTTGATCAACCAGATATCGCCTACTCTGTTCTCTCTTATTCTTGCATTAGGTTTGCTACTGTTGTTGATTCGATAACTCCTATTCTGTTGCATAGGCTGTCATTGTTGCTACAATTGCCGATACCTTTACCTGTTATCCTAATGCTTAGTATAGGTTGCTAGTATTACATCAGTGGTCCTACACTCTTGTCCGTCTGCTATGCTATACTATCGGGCCGTGATCAGTCGCAAAGTGATCATGGGTATATACTTACATGCTTATTATATGATACATGTGGTGACTAAAGTCGGGTCGGTTCGTAGAGTACCCGCAAGTGATTCGGATGTGGGGGGGGGGGGGCTGAAAGGACAGGTGGCTCCATCCAGGTAGTGGCAGGCCTGGGTTCCCAACGGCCCCCGACTGTTACTTTGTGGCGGAGGGACAGAGCAGGTTGAGACCACCTAGGTGAGAGGTGGGCCTGGCCCTGGTCGGCGTCCGTGGTTAATTCAATTAACACGCTTAACGAGATCTGGGTATTTGATCTGAGTCTGGCCACTGGCCTATACACACTAACCAACTACGCGGGAACAGTTATGGGCACTCGACGTCGTGGTATCAACCGAAGCCTTCGTGACATCAGCGATTGAGCGGCGCGCACCGGATTGGACTAGAACACCTGCTCTTGTATTAGGGAGGCTAGGTATATTTCCGGCCGCCCTCACAACGTGTAGGTGTGCAATGGGCGATGGGCCCAGACCCCTGCGCCATAGGATTTAGACCGGCGTGCTGAACTCTATGTTGTGCCTAGGTAGGGCTACGACGTGTTGATCTTCCGAGGCCGGGCATGACCTAGGAAAGTGTGTCCAGCCAAAGGGGACCAAGCATGTTGGGAAATGTGGTGCACCCCTGCAGGGAAGTTTATCTATTCGAATAACTGTGTCCCTCGGTAAAAGGACGACCCGGAATTGTACCTTGACCTTATGACAACTAGAACCAGATACTTAACAAAACACACCCTTCCAAGTGCCAGATACAACCCGGTGATCGCTCTCTCACAGGGCGACGAGGGGAGGATCGCCAGGTAGGATTATGCTATGCGATGATATTTGGTTAACTTACCATCTACTCTCTTCTACACGCTGCAAGATGGGGGCTGCCAGAAGCGTAGTCTTCAATAGCACTAGCTATCCCCCTCTTATTCCGGCATTCCGCAGTTCAGTCCACATATATGATACGTCTCCATCGTATCTACTTTTACAAACACTTTTGCCCTTGTTTTGGAATCTAACTTGCATGATTTGAATGGAACTAACCCGGACTGGCATTGTTTTCAGCACAATTGCCATGGTGTTATTTTTGTGCAGAAATAAAAGTTCTCGGAATGACCTAAAAATCAACGGAGAATTATTTTGGAATATATAAAAAATACGGGAAGGAAGATCCATGTTAGGGGGCCTCCACCTGTCCACGAGGATGGGGGGCGCGCCCTACCCCCCTGGGCGCGCCCCCTGCCTCGTGGGCCCCTTGACGCTCCACCGACCTCTACCCTAACTCCATATATTCACTTTCGGGGAGAAAAAAACCAGAGAGAAGGATTCATCGCGTTTTACGATACGGAGCCGCTGCCAAGCCCTAAACTCTCCCGGGAGGGCTGATTTGGAGTCCGTTCGGGGCTCCGGAGAGGGGAATCCGTTGCCATCGTCATCATCAACCATCCTCCATCACCAATTTCATGATGCTCACCGCCGTGCATGAGTAATTCCATCGTAGGCTTGCTGGACGGTGATGGGTTGGATGAGATTTATCATGTAATCGAGTTAGTTTTGTTAGGGTTTGATCCCTAGTATCCACTATGTTCTAAGATTGATGTTGCTATGACTTTGCCATTCTTAATGCTTGTCACTAGGGCCCGAGTGCCATGATTTCAGATCTGAACTTATTATGTTTTCATTAATACATGAGAGTTCTTGATCCTATCTTGCAAGTCTATAGCCACCTAATATGTGTTATGATTCGTTAACCCCGAAGTGACAATAATCGGGATACTTACCGGTGATGACCGTAGTTTGAGGAGTTCATGTATTCACTATGTGTTAATGCTTTGGTCCGGTACTCTATTAAAAGGGGGCCTTAATATCCCTTAGTTTCCAATAGGACCCCGCTGCCACGGGAGGGTAGGACAAAAGATGTCATGCAAGTTCTTTTCCATAAGCACGTATGACTATATTCGGAATACATGCCTACATTACATTGATGAACTGGAGCTAGTTTTGTGTCACCCTAGGTTATGACTATTACATGATCGATCGCATCCGGCATAATTCTCTATCACCGATCCATTGGCTACAAGCTTTCCATATATTATTCTTCGCTTATTTACTTTTCCGTTGCTATTGTTATCCTCACTGTAAAACACCAAAAATATTACTTTTGCTACCGTTACCTTTTACCACCGTTACCACTACTATCATATTACTTTGCTACTAAACACTTTGCTGTAGATACTAAGTTTCCAGGTGTGGTTTAATTGACAACTCAACTGCTAATACTTGAGAATATTCTTTGGCTCCCCTTGTGTCGAATCAGTAAATTTGGGTTGAATACTCTACCCTCGAAAACTGTTGTGATCCCCTATACTTGTGGGTTATCAAGACTATTTTCTGGCGCCGTTGCTAGGGAGCATAACTCTATTCTTTGAGTCACGTGGGATTTATATCTGCTTATCATTATGAAGAACTTGAAAGATCTAAGAACCAAGATTTATCCCTCAACTATGAGGGGAGGTAAGGAACTGCCATCTAGCTCTGCACTTGATTCACCTTCTGTTTTGAGTAAACTTGCGACACCTAAACCTGCTTCTGCTATTAATTCTGATATGTCGCATGTTATTGATGATGCCACTTCTGCTATGCATGATACTTATGATGAAACTACTTCTATGCTTGATACTTGTAGCGACCAGACCTCAAACAGTCTGATCTCTGTGCTCAGGTGTCATCCCTGGATCAGTAATGCTGACACCACACAGTACATCGAAGGATTTATAGCAGAGTGGCAATCACACACTTATTACATCATTGTCTCAAAGAGACTTATTACAATAAAAATGGCTTAAGGCCATCTAGTGACGTTAACAGCGGAAGACTTGGAAGATAAATGGGTCCATCAACTCCAGCGGCATCACTGAGTATAGAACCACGACCTAGAAGCACCTTAATCGTCGTCTGAAAAGTCTGCAACATGAGAAGTTGCAGCCCAAAAACGGGTCAGCACATGGAATATGCTGGCAAAGTAACACATAGAGAGTAATGGAATGAAACAACTATACTATATGCATATCTGGCTGGTGGAAAGCTCTATGGTTACAGTTTTGCGTAAAGCCAATTTTTCCCTACTGCAAAGGAATAAATTTATTTAACTATCATGGTGGTTGTGAAACATTGAGAATGGTTGACAGCATTCTCAATCCCAATTAAGTAATTAAAAACCCAGCAACATTAATTAGAAGTAACATGTTGAGATTCACAATGATATTCAAGTACTAGATACTCAAGTTGTCCATAACCGGGGACACGGCTAATCATGATTAGTTTGTACACTCTGCAGAGGTTTGCGCACTTTTCCCCACATGACTCGATCGCCTCCGTTTGTTTTCTCGCACTACATGGTGTTTGAGAAACGGATGACCGAGACATAGTCTTTCAGAAGCGCTAGCACCTTACATGTGGGGTAGACCGTACCACCTACAACCCCTACATCTGCTAGTCCACCCCGTAAGAGTTCGCACAACTTAGTCAACTACGCCAGACCCCATAGTAGCATGTGGCTGCACACGGAAGTTTCTAGTTTGAAAGATCTTATGATCCCTTTGAGCCTGGGTGGCGGTCCAAAAAAACAGGCAAGTCCTGATAGACATCAGGTGCCTCAATCCACCCAGATGTGTGTTTAAGTTGCCACCTTAGATAAACCATTAAAATTATCAACTCACATCTGTCATGGATATCACTCACCCAATCCACGTCTACTAGCATAGCATGGCATAATAAGCAAACGTAGAAGTAACTCAAAAAGGTTTCATAATAATACAGGTAATAGGTACTACCTCATCTACTTCCCATCCCACAATTTAATTAGATCCTAATCATGCAATGTGAGAGGATTGATCTAATGCAATAAAACATGGGTTGTAGAAAAGGTATGATCAAAGTGTTACTTGCCTTGCTGATGATCCGCGAGACCTAGGGTTTCGAAGTAACAAGCGGCGCAATCTGGGTGATCTATCGCAGTCAAACAACAAGCATACAATAAGTACTCATCTAATGCACAGGTAAAACTCGAACAAGAGAACGAACCAGAAAATTCAACTTAAGAACTCCGGTTGCAAAGAAAAGAAAGAACCGAACAGACGACGGAAAAAAAAACGACGGAAGAAAACAACTCGGTTCTAGCAAGTTGAAACTAGGTCAAATTTTACCGGGGCAAAAACTTGTTTAAGTTGATTAGACGGAACGGCGGTTTCGAAATGAAACTACAGGCGCTTGAATCACCTGATTCTGATAAACGAGCGAGAAGAAAGACTAGAACGAAGATCGGATCTGAGATCGCGATCGCGGAATAAATCCGACGAAAAGAAAAAAACGGTTAACGAACGGGCGTCGTTAACCTAGAAGAATCCAGTGATCACGTTCGTTAGGACGAACGGTCCGGCGAACGGTCCAAGGCAACTAAATCGGAAAAGAAAACGAATCCGATCTAGGGTTTCGGAGAAGAAAACCGAACGAAAAACCGATCTAGAAAACCGGAACGGTTTAGATAAGAACCGGAAAGAAAACGAATAAGAAGAGAAGAAAAGAATCGAAACGATTTATAAGAAAACCGATCTGAGGAAAAGAAAAGAGACGCGGCGCGGTACCTCCGGCGAGGGGCTCCGGCGAACGGCGGCGTTAGGCGGCGGCGACGACGTGGGTGAGGGGCGGCGGCGGTGTAGGCAAGGCGCGGCGGCGGCGGGTGATGCAGGGCGCGGCGCGGGTGAGAGGCGCGGGGTGAGGCACAGCTTGGGTGGTGGAGAGAGGGGTTTTGATTTGATGTTTAGAGGGGGGGGGGTGTGGGGGTATTTATATAGGTGAGGGGAGAGGAGACTTGGGGTAGGGGACAAGAAATAGAGTAGGAATAGGAAAACAAAACAAAGGAAAGGGGAGGGGCTAACCGAGCTAAGTCCCGCTGGGACTCGGCCAGGGAGCGGCGGCGGCCTGGGCGCCTGGCGCCTGGCGCCTGCGCGCGAGGGGAGGGGCCGGTTGGCTGGGCCTTTGGCCCGGCTGGCCTGGCGGGAGGCTCCTTTTTTTCTAAACGGTTTCGCGCGCAGAAAAACACAGAAAAGAAAATCTAAACGAGCTCCAAAAATTCTAAAGTAAAATTTCCCCGACTCCTAAAAATGAGCCGAACAAAATGAACTTTTCTCCGGGCCTAAAATGCAATTTTTGAAAACGCGCATTTTTCCCTATCCAAACAAACGCAAACAAACACCGGAAAACAAAACTTGATCTATTTATTAAATCTTCATTTTTCCTGAATTTTGGGAAAGTCATATTATTCCCTCTCTCATAATTTGACACCGGAAAAATAATTGAAGATAAAATAAATAAATCAAATGATCCTCTTTTCAAATTCGAGAAAACTCTCAAATATGAAAATAACGAAATCTCCAACTCTCTCCGAAGGTCCTTGAGTTGCGTGAAATTTCTAGGATCGGGCAAAATGCAAGAAAATTATGATATGCATGATGATCTATGTATAACATTCCAAATTGAAAATTTGGGATGTTACAATACTACTGTGCCACTTGGTGAATTTCTTGATGAACAACTTGCTAGGGCTAGAGAGAATGAAATTATTGAAACTGATAATATTGATGAAAGTGATGATGAAGACTCTCCCCCTAGATACGAATTACCTGTTGTGCCTGAGAGCTATGCTATGGATGAATAAACTGCTGGAGATTTTCTTGCTTGCAATGATAGGAGTGATCTTAAGAAATTATAGCTAAGCTGAAACAAAAAACCTTGAATGCTAGAATGAAATATGATCCTGCTTATGCTACTTCACCTATCTTTGTTACTGATAAGGATTATGATTTCTCGGTTGATCCTGAGATAATTACTTTAGTTGAATCTGATCCTTTCTATGGCTATGAATCTGAAACTGTTGTGGCACATCTTACTAAATTAAATGATATAACCACCCTGTTCACTAATGATGAGAAAACTCACTACTATTATATCCTTAAATTATTTTTGTTCTCATTAAAAGCTGATGCTAAGATATGGTTTAATTCTCTTGATCCTGGTTGTGTGCGTAGTCCCCAGGATATGATTTATTTCTTCTCTGCTAAATATTTCCCCGCTCATAAGAAACAAGTTGCTTTAAGGGAAATATATATTTTTGTGCAAATTGAAGAAGAGAGTCTCCCACAAGCTTGGGGGAGGCTTCTCCAATTACTTAATGCTTTGCCTGATCATCCTCTTAAGAAAAATGAAATAATTGATATCTTTTATAATGGACTAACCGATGCTTCCAGAGACCACCTGGATAGTTGTGCTGGTTGTGTTTTCAGGGAAAGAACACCAGATGAAGCTGAAATTCTATTGAATAACATGTTGACTAATGAAAAATAATTGGACGCTTCCTGATCCAATCCCTGATTCAATTCCTGAACCAACTCCAGAGCCAACTCCGAAGAAAAGGGGTATTCTATTTCTCAGTCCTAAAGATATGCAAGAGGCAAAGAAATCTATGAAAGAAAAAGGTATTAAAGCTGAAGATGTTAAGAATTTACCTCCTATTGAAGAAGTACATGGTCTTAATTTACCGCCCGTTGAAGAAATACATGGTCTTGATAACCCGACACAGGTAGTAAAGGTAAATTCTCTCTATAAATATGATAAAGCTGAAATCCCATTTACTAAGTTTGCTAGCCCATTCTTGGATGAGTTTGATGACTTTATGATTAAACAATAAAATTTCAATGCTTATTTTGGTAGGGAACTAAACACAATGCTGACATGCTTGAACACTTGGGTGATTATATGGCTAATATTAAAGGTGAACTTAAACTTATTAGTAAACATGCTTCTATGGTTACCACTCAAGTAGAACAAGTACTTAAAGCTCAGAATGATTTGCTCAATGAGTTGAATAGTAAAAATAATGATAATGCTGTTAGAGTTATGACTAGAGGTGGTAAAATGACTTAGGAACCGTTGTATCCTAAGGGCCATCCTAAGAGAATTGAGAAAAATTCTCAGAGAACTAATATTGATGCACCTAGTCCTTCTAAGAAGAGGAAAAAGAAAAATGATAGGACTTCGCATGCTTCTAGTGAACCTGTTGTTGACACACCTGAGAATCCTAATGATATTTCTATTTCTGATGCTGAAATACAATCTGGTAATGAGCATGAACCTAGTGATAATGTTAATAATGATGTTCATGTTGATGCTCAACCTAGTAATGACAATGAAGTAGAGATTGAACCCGCTGTTGATCTTGATAACCCACAATCAAAGAATCAACGTTATGATAAGAGATACTTTGTTGCTAGGAAGCACGATAAAGAAAGAGAACCATGGGTTCAGAAACCCATGACTTTTCCTCCTAAACCATCCAAGAAAAAGGATGATGAGGATTTTGAGCGCTTTGCTGAAATGATTAGACCTATCTTCTTGCATATGCGTTTGACTGATATGCTTAAAATAAATCCTTATGCTAAGTACTTGAAAGATATTGTTACTAATAAAAGAAAGATACCAGAAGCTGAAATTTCCACCATGCTTGCTAATTATACTTTTAAGGATGGAATACCAAAGAAACTTGGAGATCCAGGAGTACCAACTATACCATGCACCATTAAAAGAAACTATGTTAAAACTGCTTTATGTGATCTTGGAGCCGGTGTTAGTGTTATGCCTATCTCTTTATATCGTAGGCTTGATTTGAATAAGTTGACACCTACTAAAATATCTTTGCAAATGGCTGATAAATCTACTGCTATACCTGTTGGTATTTGTGAGGATGTGCCTGTTGTGGTTGCAAACGTTACCATTTTAACGGACTTTGTTATTCTTGATATTCCCGAGGACGATAGTATGTCTATTATTCTTGGAAGACCCTTTTTGAATACTACAGGGGCTGTTATTGATTGCACCAAAGGCAATGTCACTTTTCATGTTAATGGTGTTGGAAATATGCCCTAGAGGCAATAATAAATTGGTTATTATTATATTTCCTTGTTCATGATAATCGTTTATTATCCATGCTAGAATTGTATTGATAGGAAACTCAGATACATGTGTGGATACATAGACAACACCATGTCCCTAGTAAGCCTCTAGTTGACTAGCTCGTTGATCAATAGATGGTTACAGTTTCCTGACCATGGACATTGGATGTCGTTGATAACGGGATCACATCATTAGGAGAATGATGTGATGGACGAGGCCCAATCCTAAGCCTAGAACAAAGATCGTGTAGTTCATATGCTAAAGCTTTTCTAATGTCAAGTATCATTTCCTTAGACCATGAGATTGTGCAACTCCCGGATACCGTAGGAATGCTTTGGGTGTACCAAATGTCACAACGTAACTGGGTGGCTATAAAGGTTCACTACAGGTATCTCCGAAAGTGTCTGTTGGGTTGGCACAAATCGAGACTGGGATTTGTCACTCCGTGTAAACGGAGAGGTATCTCTGGGCCCACTCGGTAGGACATCATCATAATGTGCACAATGTGACCAAGGAGTTGATCGCGGGATGATGTGTTACGGAACGAGTAAAGAGACTTGCCGGTAACGAGATTGAACAAGGTATCGGGAAACCGACGATCGAATCTCGGGCAAGTATCGTACCGCTAGACAAAGCGAATTGTATACAGGATTAATTAAGTCCTTGACATTGTGGTTCATCTGATGAAATCATTGTGGAACATGTGGGAGCCAACATGGGTATCCAGATCCTGCTGTTGGTTATTGGCCGGAGAGGTGTCTCGGTCATGTCTGCATGGTTCCCGAACCCGTAGGGTCTACACACTTAAGGTTCGATGATGCTAGGGTTATAGGGAATAGATATACGTGGTTACCAAATGTTGTTCGGAGTCCCGGATGAGATCCCGGACGTCACGAGGAGTTCCGGAATGGTCCGGAGGTAAAGATTTATATATGGGAAGTCCTGTTTTGGTCATCGGAAAAGTTTCGGGTGCTATCGGTAACGTACCGGGACCACCGGGAGGGTCCCGGGGGTCCACCAGGTGGGGCTACCTGCCCCGGAGGGTTGCGTGGGCCAAGTGTGAGAGGGGACCAGCCCCAGGTGGGCTGGTGCTCCCCCCACCAGGGCCCAAGGCGAAGAGAGAAGGGAAAAGGGGGAAACCCTAGGCTCAGATGGGCCTAATGCCCACCTAGTGGTGCGCCCCCCTCTCTCCCCCCCTTGGCCGCCCTCCTAGATGGGATCTAGGGCTGGCCGCCACCCCTAGGGGTGGAAACCTAGGTGGGGGCGCAGCCCCTCCCCTCCCCCTATATATACTTGAGGTTTTGGGCTGCCATAGACACGATTCAATCTCCTTCTTGGCGCAGCCCTACCCCTCTCCCTCCTCGTCTCTTGCGGTGCTTGGCGAAGCCCTGCTGGAGTACCGCGCTCCTCCACCACCACCACGCCATCGTGCTGCTGCTGGATGGAGTCTTCCCCAACCTCTCCTTCCCCCCTTGCTGGATCAAGGCGTAGGAGACGTCACCGGGCTGTACGTGTGTTGAACACGGAGGTGCCGTCCGTTCGGCACTAGGATCATCGGTGATTTGAATCACGACGAGTACGACTCCATCAACCCTGTTCATTTGAACGCTTCCGCTTAGCGATCTACAAGGGTATGTAGATGCACTCTCCTTCCCTCGTTGCTAGATTACTCCATAGATTGATCTTGGTAATGCGTAGAAAATTTTGAATTTCTGCTACGTTCCCCAATAGTGGCATCATGAGCTAGGTCTATGCGTAGTTTCTATGCACAAGTAGAACACAAAGCAGTTGTGGGCATCGATATTGTCAATTTACTTGCCGTTACTAGTCTTATCTTGATTCGGTGGCATCGTGGGATGAAGCGGCCCGGACCGACCTTACACGTACTCTTACGTGAGACTGGTTCCACCGACTAACATGCACTAGTTGCATAAGGTGGCTAGCGGGTGTCTGTCTCTCCCACTTTAGTCGAATAAGATTCGATGAAAAGGGTCCTTATGAAGGGTAAATAGAAATTGGCATATCACGTTGTGGTTTTCGCGTAGGTAAGAAACGTTCTTGCTAGAAACCTATAGCAGCCACGTAAAAACTTGCAACAACAATTAGAGGACATCTAACTTGTTTTTGCAGCATATGCCTTGTGATGTGATATGGCCAAAAGGATGTGATGAATGATATATGTGATGTATGAGATTGATCATGTTCTTGTAATAGGAATCACGACTTGCATGTCGATGAGTATGACAACCGACAGGAGCCATAGGAGTTGTCTTAATTTATTTATGACCTACGTGTCAACATAAACGTCATCTAATTACTTTACTTTATTGCTAAAGTGTTAGCCATAGTAGTAGAAGTAATAAATGACGAGACAACTTCAAGAAGACACGATGATGGAGATCATGATGATGGAGATCATGGTGTCATGCTGGTGACAACGATGATCATGGAGCCCCGAAGATGGAGATCAAAAGGAGCAAAATGATATTGGCCATATCATGTCACTATTTGATTGCATGTGATGTTTATCATGTTTTACATCTTATTTGCTTAGAACGACGGTAGCTTAAATAAGATGATCCCTCACTAAAATTTCAATAAAAGTGTTCCCCCTAACTGTGCACCGTTGCAAAGGTTCGTCGTTTCGAAGCACCACGTGATGATCGGGTGTGATAGATTCTAACATTCGAATACAACGGGTGTAAGCCAGATTTACACAACAAAAACACTTAGGTTGACTTGACGAGCCTAGCATGTACAGACATGGCCTCGGAACACGGAAGACCGAAAGGTCGAGCATGAGTCGTATAGAAGATACGATCAACATGAAGATGTTCACCAATGTTGACTAGTTCGTCTCACGTGATGATCGGACACGGCCTAGTTGACTCGGATCATGTTTCACTTAGATGACTAGAGGGATGTCTATCTGAGTGGGAGTTCATTAGATGAACTCAATTATCATGAACATAGTCTAAATTGTCTTTGCAAATATGTTGTAGATAAATAGCTCATGTTGTAGCTCCCTGTTTCAATACGTTCCTAGAGAAAGATTAAGTTGAAAGATATTGTAAGCAATGATGCGGACTGGGTCCGTAGTCCGAGGAGTGTCCTCACTGCTACACAGAAGGCTTACGTCTTTCATGCACCGCTCGATGTGCAAACCCCTACAACGTCGTCTGTGGATGTTGTGAACACCTGACAAACACATCCTGATGACTACTTGATAGTTTAGTGCACCATACTTTACGGCTTAGAATAGGGATTCCAATGACATTTTGAACGCCATAAGACATATGAGATGTTCCAAGAGCTGAAATTGGGATTTCAGGCTCATGCCTGTGTTGAGAGGTGTGAGACCTCTGACAAGTTCTTTAGCCAACAAGATGGAGGAGAATAGCTCAACTAGTGAGCATGTGCTCAGAATGTCTGGGTGCTACAATCACTTAAATCCAGTGGGAGTTAAACTTCCAGATAAGATAGTGATTGATAGAGTTTTCTAGCCACTATCACTAAGCCACTAGATCTTCGTGATGAACTATGACATGGAAGGGATGGAGTTGATCCCGGAGCTGTTCGCGGTGCTTAAGACCGCAAAAGGTAGAAATCAAGAAGGAGCATCAACTGTTGATGGTTTAACAAGACCACTGGTTTCAAGAAGGGCAAGGGCTAGAAGGGGAACTTCATGGATGGCAAACCAGTTGCCGCTCCAGTAAAGGAACCCAAGGTTGAACCCAAACCCGAGACTAAGTGCTTCTATTGTAAGGGGAATGGTCACTGGTAGCGGAATTACCCCAAATGCATGGTAGATAAGAAGGCTGGCAACTTCAACAAAGTATATACGTGTTATTAATGTGTACCACGCTAGTACTCCTGGTAGCACCTGGGTATTGGATACCGGTTCAGTTGCTATTACTGGTGACTTGAAGCAAAGGCTACAGACTAAACGGAGACTGGCTAAGGGCGAGGTGACGATGTGTGTTGGAAGTATTTCCAAAGTTGATGAGATCACCATCGCACGCTCCATATGCCTTCGGGATTAGTATTGAACCTAGATAAATGTTATCAGGTGTCTACGTTGAGCATGAATATGATTAGATCATGTTCATTGCAATACGGTCATTCATTTAAGTTAGAGAATAATGGTTATTCTGTTTACATGAATGATACCTTTCATGGTCATGCACCCTATATGAATGGTTCATTGAATCTCGGTCGTGGTAATACACATGTTCATGCCAAAAGATGTAGAGTTAATAATGATAGTACCACTTTCTCGTGGCACTGCCGCTTAAGTCATATTGGCGTAAGATGCATGAAGAAACTCCATGTCGATGGATGTTTGGAGTCACTTGATTTTGAATCGCTTGACACATGCAACCCATGCCTCATGGGCAGGATGACTAAGACCCCGCTTTCAGGTACAATGAAACGGGCAAGTGACTTGTTGGAAATCATACATGCTGATGCGTGTGATCCAATGAGAATTGAAGCGTGCAGTGGATATCGCTATGTTCTCATCTTCACTGACGATTTGGGTAGATATAGGTATATCTACTTAATGAAGCACAAGTCTGAAACATTTGAAAAGTTCAAGCGATTCCAGAGTGAAGTTAAGAATCATCATAACAATAAGATCATGTTCCTACGATCTGATCACAATGAGAATATCTGAGTTATGAGTTTGGCAAACACTTAAGACATTGTGGAACCGTTTCACAGTTGAAGCCACATGGAACACCACTGGGTTATGGTGTGTCCGGACGTCGTAATCAAACCCTATGAGATATGGTGCGATCTATAATGTCTCTTACCAATCTACCATTTTCATTTTGAGGTTATGCGTTAGAGACAGCTGCATTCACTTTAGATAGGACACCATCTAAGTCCGTTGAGACGACATCATATGAACATTGGTTTGGCAAGAAACCAAAGTTGTCGCTTCTTAATGTTTGGGGCTGCGATGCTTAAGGCTTCAGCCGGAGAAGCTCGAACCCAAAGCGGACAAACACATCTTCATAGGATACCCAAAGGTGACAGTAGGGTATACCTTCCATCTCAGATCCAAGGGCAAATTGTTTGTCGCTAAGAACGGGTCCTTTCTCGAGGAGTTTCTCTCGAAAGAATTGAGTGGGAGGAAGATAGAACTTGATGAGGTTGTCGAACCTTTACTTCAACCAGAGAGTGATGCAACATAGAAAGATGTTTTCTGTGGAGCCTACGCTGTTGAATAGGAAGTTAATGATAGTGATCATGAAGCTTCGGATCAAGTTGCTATCGAACCTCGTAGGTCGACAAGGATATGTACTACTCCTGAGTGGTATGGTAATCCTGTCTTAGATATCATGTTGTTAGACAACAATGAACCTAAGAGCTATGGAGAAGCGATGGTGGGCCCGTATTCCGACAAATGGTTAGAAGCCATGAAATCCGAGATAGGATCCATATATCAGAACAAAGTATGGACTTTGGTGGACTTGCTCGATGATCGACAAGCCATTGAGATAAATGGGTCTTTAAGAAGAAGACGGACATGGGTGGTAATGTTACCGTCTATGAAGCTCGACTTGTGGGAAAGAGTCTTTTCACAAGTTCAAGGAGTTGACTACGATGAGAATTTCTCACCCGTAGCGATGCTTAAGTCCGTCGGAATCATGTTAGCATTAGTTGTATTTTTCGATTATGAAATCTTACAGATGGATGTCAAAACAAGTTTTCTTACCAGTTTTCGTAAGAAAAGTTGTATGTGATACAATAAAAGGTTTTGACGATCCTAAGAATGCTAGAAGGTATGCTAGCTCCGGAAATCCTTCTCTGGACTAGAGCAGGCATCTCGGAATCGGAATATATGTTTTGATGGACTGATCAAAGCTTTTAGGTTTATACAATGTTTGCTAGAAACTTGTATTTGCAAGAAAGTGAGTGGGAGCACTACAACATTTCTGATAAGTATATGTGGATGACATATTGTTGATCTGAAATAATGTAGAATTTCTGGAAAGCATAAACGGTTGTTTGAAGAGTGTTTTTCAAAGGAAGACCTGGATAAAGCTGCTTACAAATTGGGCATCAAGATCTATAGAGATGGATCAAGACGCCTGATGATACTTTCAAAGAACGCACACCTTGACATGTTTTTGAAAGAGTTCAAAATAGATCAGTCAAAGAAGGGGTTCTCACCTGAGTTGTAAGGTGTGAAGTTGAGTAAGACTCAAAGCTTGACCACGGCAGAAGAAAGAGGAAGGACGAAGGTCGTCCCCTATGCTTTTGTCATAGGCTCTATACGGTATGCCATGCTGAAGTACCGCACCTGATGTGTGCCTTGCCACATGTTTGGCAAGAGGATACAAAGGTGATCTAGGAGTAGATCACCGGATAGCGGTCAAAAATTATCCTTAGAGGAATAAGGAAATGTTTCTCGGTTATGGAGGTAATAAAGAGTTTGACGTAAAGAGTTACATCGATGCAAGCTTAACACCTATCCGGATAGCTCTGAATAGAGATACCGGATATGTATAATGGAGCAACAATTTGGAATAGCTCCAAGTGGAACGTGGTAGCAGCATCTACGATATAAAGTTTTGCGAAATACATAGGGATCTGAATATGGCAAGACCCGTTGACTACAACCTCTCTCACAAGCATAACATGATCAAACCCAGAACTCATTGAGTATTAATCACATAGTGATGTGAACTAGATTAGTGACTCTAGTAAACTCTTTGGATGTTGGCCACATGGCGATGTGACCTGTGAGTGTTAATCACATGGCGATGTGAACTAGATTATTGACTCTAGTGCAAGTGGGAGACTGTTGGAAATATGCCCTAGAGGCAACAATAAATTGGTTATTATTATATTTCCTTGTTCATGATAATCGTTTATTATCCATGGTAGAATTGTATTGATAGGAAACTCAGATACATGTGTGGATACATAGACAACACCATGTCCCTAGTAAGCCTCTAGTTGACTAGCTCGTTGATCAATAGATGGTTACGGTTTCCTGACCATGGACATTGGATGTCATTGATAATGGGATCACATCATTAGGAGAATGATGTGATGGACGAGATCCAATCCTAAGCCTAGCACAAAGATCGTGTAGTTCGTATGCTAAAGCTTTTCTAATGTCAAGTATCATTTCCTTAGACCATGAGATTGTGCAACTCCCGAATACCGTAGGAATGCTTTGGGCGTACCAAACGTCACAACGTAACTGGGTGGCTATAAAGGTTCACTACAGGTATCTCCGAAAGTGTCTGTTGGGTTGGCACGAATCGAGACTGGGATTTGTCACTCCGTGTAAACGGAGAGGTATCTCTGGGCCCACTCGGTAGGACATCATCATAATGTGCACAATGTGACCAAGGAGTTGATCACGGGATGATGTGTTACGGAACAAGTAAAGAGACTTGCCGATAACGAGATTGAACAAGGTATCGGGATACCGACAATCGAATCTCAGGCAAGTATCGTACCGCTAGACAAAGGGAATTGTATACGGGATTGATTAAGTCCTTGACATCGTGGTTCATCCAATGAAATCATCATGGAACATGTGGGAGACAACATGGGTATCTAGATCCCGCTGTTGGTTATTGGCCGGAGAGGTGTCTCGGTCATGTCTGCATGGTTCCCGAACCCGTAGGGTCTACACACTTAAGGTTCGATGACACTAGGGTTATAGGGAATAGATATACGTGGTTACCGAATGTTGTTCGGAGTCCCGGATGAGATCCCGGACGTCACGAGGAGTTCCGGAATGGTCCGGAGGTAAAGATTTATATATGGGAAGTCCTGTTTTGGTCACCGGAAAAGTTTCGGGTGCTATCGGTAACGTACCGGGACCACCGGGAGGGTCCCGGGGGTCCACCAGGTGGGGCTACCTGCCCCGGAGGGTTGCGTGGGCCAAGTGTGAGAGGGGACCAGCCCCAGGTGGGCTGGTGCTCCCCCCACCAGGGCCCAAGGCGAAGAGAGAAGGGAAAAGGGGGAAACCCTAGGCTCAGATGGGCCTAAGGCCCACCTAGTGGTGCGCCCCCCTCTCTCCCCCCTTGGCCACCCCCCTAGATGGGATCTAGGGCTGGACGCCACCCCTAGGGGTGGAAACCTAGGTGGGGGCGCAGCCCCTCCCCTCCCCCTATATATACTTGAGGTTTTGGGCTGCCATAGACACGATTCAATCTCCTTCTTGGCGCAGCCCTACCCCTCTCCCTCCTCGTCTCTTGCGGTGCTTGGCGAAGCCCTGCTGGAGTACCGCGCTCCTCCACCACCACCACGCTGTCGTGCTGCTGCTGGATGGAGTCTTCCCCAACCTCTCCTTCTCCCCTTGCTGGATCAAGGCGTAGGAGACGTCACCGGGCTGTACGTGTGTTGAACACGGAGGTGCCGTCCGTTCGGCACTAGGATCATTGGCGATTTGAATCACGACGAGTACGACTCCATCAACCCCGTTCACTTGAACACTTCCGCTTAGCGATCTACAAGGGTATGTAGATGCACTCTCCTTCCCTCGTTGCTAGATTACTCCATAGATTGATCTTGGTGATGCGTAGAAAATTTTGAATTTCTGCTACGTTCCCCAACAAATGGTAATGAGCATACGGTACACTTTCTGAGGAAACAACCTCAAGTCCATAGTATCAACTCTATTGGAAAATTTCAACTATTACTATTGGAGGTTTTGAATTTCCTCTTCCTACTGTCAAGAAGAAATATGATATTCTTATTGTTGGGGACATGCATATCCCCGTTGAGGTAACCTAGTGTTATTCGAAAATTCCCTGGTTTCATGTTATTTGGAATGAGTTTGTTAACAGGACCTGATCAACCTTGTTAGTGGATTCCTTTTGATGACATTAGATGGATGAATTTAGAAAACACAACTCTCTGTACCCTCTTTTTTACTTTCTGTTATTTATATTAAATAAAGCAAAAATAGTAATTTATGTCTATTTTTTGAATTATCCATGCAATAAAAAATACCCCGAAAATAAAAGTCCTCCAAATGCCCTGAAATTTAAATATGATTTTTTCTGAAATATTTGAGAATATCTGGCATTGAGAACACAGCAGGGGGAGCAAGCACCTGGCCACGAGGGTGGAAGGCGCGCCTATCCCCTGGGCGCGCCCCCTGCCTCGTGGGCCCATGGTGGCTCCCCTCCACTTATTCCAGCTACCACACACTCCTTCTTCCTCCCAAAAACATCACTAACCAGCTCAAACCCGAGTCCAAGCTCATCTTGCTGCCATTTTCGATGTCCTTGCTCAAAGCTCCATTCACAAAACTGCTTTGGGGGATTGTTCTTTGGTATGTGACTCCTCCAATGGTCCAATTTGTTTTTGTTCTAGTGCTTTATTCATTGCATATTTTTGCTACTTAGGTGACCCTGTTCTTGAGCTTGCATGTCGAATTTATATGGTCAAAAGTAGTTTTGATGCATGGTATTGCCTCTAGGCACTTGTAGGAGTAGTTGCTATCAATTTTGTTGAGTTTGGTTCACTTTTATTTTGAAGTTACTAAAAATTTCAGAAATTTTTTAGAGGAAGAAATATGTTTAGGAAAATGTACCAAGGTGGTCCTTTAAGGAAGCAAGGACCCATGCTCGCAATATGCGATGCCGATGATGAACCACCGGGGGAAGCTCATGTGCGGGCTTATGAATGGCCGTCAGAGGACTTTATGGATCAGGAAGGAATCAAGGAAGAATTTAACTCGTATGTGCGTAATGCTGATCTTGAGAGCTTCGAGGCAGATAAGTGCCGCTAATATCACTATCTCACTGATTCCTTTGTGAGAAGGTTTGAATTTTCATCATCACGCAATTCTCAAACTATCCTATTTGATCTTGATGAAAATTCTTATACTATGGACTTAGAGGATTTTAACACTGCTTGCAAACTTCCACAATGGGGTAGTCCTGATGAACCTCACAAATCTGAATTTAGAGATTTTCTTGCTAGTATAACTGTGGGGGAATCTAGAGACATAACACAAGCTACCATAGGGAGCATTCATTTTCCTGCTATAAATTATTTTGCTCTCTTCATAGGTAGGTGCATAAATGCTAAGGATGAAGCATGTCACATGTGTGTCCCTGACCTCAGAGTTCTCAGGAGTGCTATATTAGGAGATAAACATTATAATTTGGGAGCCATTGTTGTACGTAGGTTGCATAATAATAGATTTAATGGAGATTTCTTTGGTGAAATTTATGCAACTCGTCTAGTAATTTTCTTGATATACCCATACGTGGGTATGGTATTGAGTTGCCTCCTGTGTATTTAGATTATGAGGCCATGGTTCGTCATCAGTTTGTTGAGAGGAACGACCAGTTCCTCCAGTATCGACTAATCTTTGACAGATGACGCACCTATCACGTCGCTCTCCCTGCTCCTGCTTTCTTTGACTCTCAGGCAAAAGGGAGATATATTATAACTAGGGAGGAGGCGGACGACTATAAGTGGAGGACGGAGACGGCCCGTCTCCAAGCGGCAGCTCACGAGGCAATAGCTGCTGCATCTCAGTATGACCCCAGCTACAACTTTGGATATCCGCCAGGCCAGCCGTGGCCATAGACCAACTTAGGCCAAAAGTCTAAGCTTGGGGGAGTACGTATTTCTCACCGACATTACATTCATGTTCACACACTCATTGCTAGTTGTCGGTGCTCATACTTTTTCACTGTATCATCCATGCTAGTTTATTTTCCTTTTTATGCTTTCTTCTTGTGTGTTTAATAAACCTTAAGAAAAACAAAAAATTAGTTGTAGCTTTTAATTAGTTTACTTTCCATGCTTGTAGTAGTAATTCAAAAGAAAACCCAAAAAGATTTCTCGTTCTTCTTTTGCTTGTTGGGAGCTTTCCCGTGTAAATAGTTTTATTTCTTTTCTTGTTCTTTGGGGGTCGATAGGAGAAGACCATAATTAAAATGTTAAAGTGTCTCTTATATGCATTATCGTTGATCTGACAAAGAGCCCATATTACCTTGTCTTCTCTCTTGAATTGAATGCTTGCAGATTCCAGCTTAGTCCAATGCATGTGCACTATTATTATTATCCACACTATTCGGTCGTGCAAGTGAAAGGCAATAATGATGAACTTATTGAGATGAGAAAAGCTGGTATGAACTCGACCTCTCTTGTTTTTGTAAATATGATTAGTTCATCATTCTTGATTCAGCCTATTATGAATAAACATGTTTGCAATGACAATTAGAGATTATAGTTGCTTATGCCATGTTTAATTAGCTAGGAGCTTATAATGGTTTACCTTGCCTGCCAACATGCTATTAAAATGGTTGTGATGTGGTATGATAGGGTGGTATCCTCTTTTGAACGATTCGAGTGGCTTGACTTGGCACAAGTTCACGCATGTAGTTGAAACAAAATCAACATAGCCTCTACGATATTTATGTTCATGGTGCATTATATCCTACTCATGCTTGCATTCGGTGTTGATTAATTTTAATGCATGTTCATGACTGTTGTCGCTCTCTAGCTGGTCGCTTCCCAGTCTTTTGCTAGCCTTCACCTGTACTAAGCGGGAATACTGCTTGTGCATCCAATTCCATAAACCCCAAAGTTATTCCATATGAGTCCACCATACCTACCTATATACGGTATCTACCTGCTGTTCCAAGTAAATTTGTATGTGCGAAACTCTAAACCTTCAAATAAACATTCTGTCTTGTATGCTCGAATAGCTCATGTATCGACTAGGGTTGTCCGTATCTTCCATGTTAGGCGGGTTATTCTTAAGAGGAGTGGACTCCGCTCCTCACTCACAAGAAAATGGCTGGTCACCGGGATGCCCAGTCCCATGCTTTATATGCAAATCAAATCAAAATAATTGCAAACAAAACTCCCCTGGGACTGTTGTTAGTTGGAGGCACTCGTTGTTTCGATCAAGCCATGGATTGATGCTTGTTGGTGGAGGGGAGTATAAACTTTACCATTCTATTTGGGAACCGCCTATAATGTGTGTAGCATGGAAGATATCGCCATCTCTTGGTTGTTATGTTGACAATGAAAGTATACCGCTCAAAATATTATTCATATCTATTTCAAAAACCGAGCTCTGGCACCTCTACAAATCCCTGCTTCCCTCAGCGAAGGGCCTATCTAATTACTTTTATGTTGAGTCATCATCCTCTTATTAAAAAGCACCAGTTGGAGAGCACCACTGTCATTTGCATTCATTACTGTTAGTTTACATTGAGTATGACTTGACCGGATCCCTTTTACCATGAATTACAATGTCTAGTCAGTCCTTGATGTTTAAAGGTGTTCTGTATTTATGTTTTGCAGTCTCAGAAAGGGCTAGCGAGATACCATCCTGTTATATCATATCATGATTGTTTTCAGAAAGTGTTGTCATCCGAGATTTATTATTATTGTTTGCTAGTTGATTATGTCATTGATATGAGTAAACATGAGACCTAAATGTTATTGTGAATATGGTTAGTCCATAATCTTTGCTGAAAACTTGAGTGCTGGCTTTACATATTTACAACAACAAGTGTTCTGTATCTAACTTGCATGATTTGAATGGAACTAACCCAGACTGACGTTGTTTTCAGCAGAATTGCCATGGTGCGATTTTTGTGCAGAAATAAAAGTTTTCGAAATGACCTGAAAATCAATGGAGAATTATTTTGGAATATATAAAAAATACTGGAAGGAAGATCCACATCAGGGGGGCCTCCACTTGTCCATGAGGGTGGGGGGCGCGCCCTACCCCCCTGGGCGCGCCCCCTACCTCATGGGCCCCCTGACGCTCCACCGACCTCAACCCTGACTCTATATATTCACTTTTGGGGAGAAAAACCCATAGAGAAGGATTCATCGCGTTTTACGACACGGAGCCGCTGCCAAGCCCTAAACTCTCTCGGGAGGGTTGATCTGGAGTTCGTTCGGGGCTCCGGAGAGGGGAATCTGTCGCCATCGTCACAGCCGTAGCTAGGCTCTTCCCCTCTTTCGTACCCCTAGTACTCATTGTTAGGATTGTAACCCCGATAGTTGGCGCCCACCATGGGGAAGTGCGTAGCAATTTCACGGCGCAGGTGGAATTTCACCATCATCATCATCATCCTGTTAGTCGACGGTGAAATTTGTTTCGAAGCACTCGGCTTCATCGCTGACGACTCAGCTGGCTTCGAGAGGCCCCACTGGATGTGGAGGCACTGCCCATCCGTGGCATGGCGCACTTCCGTGCATCCTCATTCGGAGTCCTTCTCCGACAACCATTGGTTCCATACCGAGTTGCTCCTCTCCTACCCGCTGTACGTCGTCGCAAGTGCTCCGGATGCTCATGGCCGCAACATTGGATCAAGCATGCTGTGGCCCTTCAGGCCGCGACAGAACATGTGGTGGCTCTCGAGTCCGACGAGCCCGCCCTTGACTCTCGGAAGGGCTTCACAAGGACTCCACTGACGAGCCCGAGTGCGAGAGTGTCGAGTCAACGATAGAGGTTCTCATGGCCGATAATGCGGAGCATCACACGCACCCGGGGTACACGGGCCCTCAGGATGGACCACGGGCACTTCGTGCGAGCACACCAATGGCGGCGACGAGTACGACCTTTCCCCCGCCACGAGCCATATGTCCCTCGGGCCCTCACTCGGGAGCAGCGCGAGGAGCTCCGTCGGAAGAATGAGCAGGCTCTACATACTCCCATCATTGGGACGACTCCCGAGGCTCTGGCCATGGAGTCAGCGCGCTTGGCCACTTTGGCCGAGCGAGAGGGCCTTGAGCAACTGTAGAAGGAGCTAGATGACCGTGCCTACCATCAATTAGCTCCAGTCGGCATAAGCGTTGGCTTTTCCCGAGTAACTAGCCTCGGAAGTACCAGGTACTTAGAACTCTGCTACAAAATTTGGCAGTAGCTCCTCGGATCACTGATTCCATCCAGCCCTCCGGATCTACGGCTGGGAAAGGGATCCGCCAGATCCAGGCACTCCGAAACACGGCGCCATCACAGAACGCAACGATGTCCTAGTCCAGGGATCGCATCCACAACGCGTCGGTGCACGCCGAGACCGTTTAGTAGAATGTGCTAAAGAACGCAAAGATTGTAATCCGAGAGTATGGTCCTGCAATTTAGATGATTAAAGGTGAAAGAGGCTACCAAGTAGAAATTGACTAGAGTGAGCTAAAGAACTTAAATATTTAACCAAAGAAGAGTATGGTCATGCAATTGAGATGATTAAAGGTGAAAGAGTCTACCAAGTCGAAATTATTACTAGATAGGAGGCCGATGCTATAGTAGTAGACCCAATAATCATTGCTAGATAATTTGTCCCAAGCCAATAGAACACCGCATTGCAAAATGAGACACATAAGATAAGTCACGCATTCCCTTTCATTGAATAGGTGGACATTTGATTGCTAGCGTCCATGGAGGTATTGTCACAAAACCGATAAGCATCTAGTTTATTTGTTTAGCACAAAACATGCATATTATTTCTAATTTAATCTCCATTCATTGTGTTTACTAGAATAGAAAAGCCATGCAGCAAAAATAGAGAAAAAAGAGCTACAGAGATACAGTTCGACATCTAAAGTGGATTCTCTTTTGTAGTAGATGCCGAACCTGCTGCTCAGTGGGTGGGCGCAACAGCTATATGGACCCCTTTCTTTATTGACGCATTTGGTTACATGCACCGTTTTTTGCCACTTTGCATCCTTGTCCCAGTTGGGCCTGACTGAGCATACGTAGGCAAAAAACCAACATCTTCATGTTGATTTGTTGCCTGCATTGCATCAAGGCCCAGCTGGCTACATGTTGTTTCATTTCCTGTGTTTGTGCTTCAGTGTGAGAAGATGCAAAGCACAGCTGTTTGGTTGTGTGCAGTTACTTGATCTGCTCACCCCTTTCAAATGTGGTAGACTTCTGAAGGAAATATGCCCTAGAGGCAATAATAAAGTTATTATTTATTTCCTTATTTCATGATAAATGTTTATTATTCATGCTAGAATTGTATTAACCAGAAACATAATACATGTGTGAATACATAGACAAACATAGTGTCACTAGTATGCCTCTACTTGACTAGCTCGTCAATCAAAGATGGTTAAGTTTCCTAACCATAGACATGAGTTGTCGTTTGATTAACGGGATCACATCATTAGGAGAATGATGTGATTGACTAGACCCATTCCGTTAGCTTAGCACTTGATCGTTTAGTATGTTGTCATTGCTTTCTTCATGACTTATACATGTTCCTATGACTATGAGATTATGTAACTCCCATTTACCGGAGGAACACTTTGTGTTCTACCAAACGTCACAACGTAACTGGGTGATTATAAAGGGGCTCTACAGGTGTCTCCGAAGGTACTTGCTGAGTTGGCGTATTTCGAGATTAGGATTTGTCACTCCGATTGTCGGAGAGGTATCTCTGGGCCCTCTCGGTAATGCACATCACTATAAGCCTTGCAAGCAATGTGACTAATGAGTTAGTTGCGGGATGATGCATTACGGAACGAGTAAAGAGACTTACCGGTAACAAGATTCAACTAGGTACTGAGATACCGACGACCGAATCTCGGGCAAGTAACATACCAATGACAAAGGGAACAACGTATGTTGTTATGCGGTTTGACCGATAAAGATCTTCGTAGAATATGTGCGAGCCAATACGAGCATCCAGGTTTCGCTATTGGTTATTGACCGGAGACGTGTCTCGGTCATGTCTACATAGTTCTCAAACCCGTAGGGTCCGCACGCTTAAAGTTCGGTTACGATTGGTATTATGAGTTTTGTGTTTTGATGTACCGAAGGTAGTTCGGAGTCCCGGATGTGATCACGGACATGACGAGGAGTCTCTAAATGGTCAAGACGTAAAGATTGATATATTGGACGACTAGGTTCGGACACTGGAAAGGTTCCAGAAGGTTTCGGACATATATCGGAGTACCGGGGGTTACCGGAACCCCCCGGGGGCTTAATGGGCCTACATGGGCCTTAGTGGAAATAGAGGGCAGTAAGGGGAGTGTGGGGCACGCCCCCCAAGGCCCAAACCGAATTGGTTTAGGGCAAGGGGGGCCGGCCCCCTCTTTCCTTCTCCTCCTCTCCCTTTCCTTCCCCCTCTCCTACTCCTACTAGGAATAGGAGGAGTCCTACTCCTAGTGGGAGTAGGACTCCCCCTTGGCACGCCTCTCCCTGGCCGGCCGCCTCCTCCCCCTTGCTCCTTTATATACGGGGGCAGGGGGCACCCCATACACACACAATTGATCATTGATCCCTTAACCATGTGTGGTGCCCCCTCTACCATAATCCACCTCGATCATATCGTAGCGGTTCTTAGGCGAAGCCCTGCGTCGGTAGCATCATCATCACCATCACCATGCTGTCATGCTGACGAAACTCTCCTATGAAGCTTTGCTGGATCGGAGCTCGCGGGACGTCATCGAGTTGAACATGTGCAGAACTCGGAGGTGTCGTGCGTTTGGTACTTGGATCGGTCAGATCGTGAAGACATACGACTACATCAACCACGTTGTGCTAACGCTTCCGCATTCGGTCTACGAGGGTACGTAGACACACTCTCCCCTCTCATTGCTATGCATCACCATGATCCTATGTGTGCATAGGAATGTTTTTGAAATTACTACGTTCCCCAACAGAGGTATCCGAGCCTGATTTTATGCGTAGATGTTATATGCACGAGTAGAACACAAGTGACGATGTGTGTTGGAAGTGGTTCCAAGATTGATATGATCATCATCGCACACTCCCTATACTTTCGGGATTAGTGTTGAACCTAAATAAGTGTTATTTGGTGTTTGCGTTGAGCATGAATATGATTTGATCATGTTATTGCAATACGGTTATTCATTTAAGTTAGAGAATAATTGTTATTCTGTTTACATGAATAAAACCTTCTATGGTTATACACCCAATGAAAATGATTTGTTGAATCTCGATCGTAGTAATACACATATTCATAATATTGAAGCCAAAAGATGTAAAGTTAATAATGATAGTGCAACTTATTTGTCGCACTACCATTTAGGTCATATTGGTGTAAAGCGCATGAAGAAAATCCATGCTGATGGGCTTTTGGAATCACTTGATTATGAATCAGTTGATGCTTGTGAACCATGCCTCATGGGCAAAGATTACTAAGACTCTGTTCTCCAGAACAATGGAGCGAGCAACTGACTTATTGGATATAATACATACTGATGTATGAGGTCCGATGAGTGTTGAGGCTCGTGGCGTGTATCGTTATTTTTTGACCTTCACAGATGATTTGAGCAGATATGGGTGTATCTACTTGAAGAAACATAAGTTTGAAACATTTGAAAAGTTCAAAGAATTTCAGAGTGAAGTGGAAAATCATCGTAACAAGAAAATAAAGTTTCTACGATCTGATCGCAGAGGCGAATATTTGAGTTACGAGTTTGGTCTTCAATTAAAACAATGTGAAATCGTTTCACAAACTCATGCCACCTGGAACACCTCAGCGTAATGGTGTGTCCGAACGACATAACCGTACTTTATTTGATATAGTGCAATCTATGATGTCTCTTACCGATTTACCACTATCCTTTTGGGGTTATGCATTAGAGACAGCTGCATTCACATTAAAAAGGGCACCATCTAAATCCCTTGAGACGACACCGTATGAACTGTGGTTTAGCAAGAAACCTAAGCTGTCATTTCTTAAAGTTTGGGGTTGCGATGCTTATGTGAAAAAGTTTCATCTTGATAATCTCAAACCGAAGTCAGAGAAGTGCGTCTTCATAGGATACCCAAAAGTAACTATTGGGTACACCTTCTATCACAGATCCGAAGGCAAGATATTTGTTGTTGAGAATGGATCCTTTATAGAGAAGGAGTTTCTCTCGAAAGAAGTGAGTGGAAGGAAACTAGAACTTGATGAGGTAACTGTACCTGCTCCCTTATTGGAAAGTAGTTCATCACAGAAATTTGTTCCTGTGACTCCTACACCAATTAGTGAGGAAGCTAATGATGATGATCATGTAACTTCAGATCAAGTTACTACCGAACCTCGTAGGTCAACCAAAGTGAGATCCGCACCAGTGTGGTACGGTAATCCTATTCTGGAGGTCATGTTGCTTGACCATGACGAACCTACGAACTATGAGGAAGTAATGATGAGCCCAGATTCCACGAAATGGCTTGAGGCCATGAAATCTGATATGGGATCCACGTATGAGAACAAAGTGTGGACTTTGGTTGACTTTCTCGATGATCGGCAAGCCATAGAAAATAAATGGATCTTCAAGAAGAAGACACACGCTGATGGAAATGTTACTGTCTACAAAGCTCGACTTGTTGCAAAAGGTTTTTGACAAGTTTAAGGAGTTGACTACGATGAGACTTTCTCACCCGTAGCGATGCTTAAGTCCGTCCGAATCATGTTAGCTATTGCCGCATTTTATGATTATGAGATTTGGCAAATGGATGTAAAGACCACATTCCTGAATGGATTTCTGGAAGAAGAGTTGTATATGATGCAACCTGAAGGTTTTATCAATCCAAAAGGTGCTAACAAAGTGTGCAAGCTCCAGCGATCCATTTATGGACTGGTGCAAGCCTCTCGGAGTTGGAATAAACATTTTGATAGAGTGATCAAAGCATATGGTTTTATACAGACTTTTGGAGAAGCCTGTATTTACAAGAAAGTGAGTGGAATCTCTGTAGCATTTCTAATATTATATGTGGATGACATATTGTTAACTGGAAATGATATAGAGTTTCTGGATAGCATAAAACGATACTTGAATAAGAGTTTTTCAAATAAAGACCTCGGTGAAGCTACTAACATATTGAGCATCTAGATCTATAGAATGAAAGTCATTCCCTATGCCTCAGCCATAGTTTCTATAAAGTATGCCATGCTGTGTACCAGATCTATTGTATACCCTACACTAAGTTTAGCAAGGGAGTACAATAGTGATCTAGGAGTAGATCACTAGACAACGGTCAAAATTATCCTTAGTGGAATAAGGATATGTTTCTCGATTATGGAGGTGACAAACGGTTCATCGTAAAGGGTTACGTCGATGCAAATTTTAACACTGATCCAGATGACTCTAAGTCTCAATCTGGATACATTTTGAAAGTGGGATCAATTAGCTAGAGTAGCTCTATGCAGAGCATTGTTGACATAGAAATTTGCAAAATACATATGGATCTGAATGTGGCAGATCCATAGACTAAACTTCTCTCACAAGCAAAACATGATCACACCTTAGTTCTCTTTGGGTGTTAATCACATAGCAATGTGAACTAGATTATTGACTCTAGTAAACCCTTTGGGTGTTGGTCACATGACGATGTGAACTATGGGTGTCAATCACATGGTGATGTGAACTATTGGTGTTAAATCACATGGCGATGTGAACTAGATTATTGACTCTAGTGCAAGTGGGAGACTGAAGGAAATATGCCCTAGAGGCAATAATAAAGTTATTATTTATTTCCTTATTTCATGATAAATGTTTATTATTGATGCTAGAATTGTATTAACCATAAACATAATACATGCGTGAATACATAGACAAACATAGTGTCACTAGTATGCCTCTACTTGACTAGCTCATTAATCATAGATGGTTAACTTTCCTAACCATAGACATGAGTTTTCGTTTGATTAACGGGGTCACATCATTAGGAGAATGATGTGATTGACTTGACCCATTCCGTTAGCTTAGCACTTGATCGTTTAGTATGTTGCTATTGCTTTCTTCATGACTTATACATGTTCCTATGACTATGAGATTATGCAACTCCCGTTTACCGGAGTGATTAATGACTTATACATGTTCCTATGACTTTGTGTGCTACCAAACATCACAACGTACCTGGGTGATTATAAAGGTGCTCTACAGGTGTCTCCGAAGGTACTTGTTGAGTTGGCGTATTTCGAGATTAGGATTTGTCACTCCGATTGTCGAGGTATCTCTGGGCCCTCTCGGTAATGCACATCACTATAAGCCTTGCAAGCAATGTGACTAATGAGTTAGTTGCGGGATGATGCATAACGGAACGAGTAAAGAGACTTACCGGTAACGAGATTGAACTAGGTATTGAGATACCGATGATCGAATCTCGGGAAAGTAACATACCGATGACAAAGGGAACAACGTATGTTGTTATTTAGTTTGACCGATAAAGATCTTCGTAGAATATGTGGGAGCCAATATGAGCATCTCTAGGATCGAAAGTATGTCTAGAGGGGGTGATTAGACTACTTGACCAAATAAAAATGTAGCCTTTTCCCAATTTTAGTTCTTGGCAGATTTTAGCAACTATGGACAAGTCAAGCAATCTTAACACAATTCAAGCAAGCATGCAAAGAGTATATGTGCAGCGGAAAGTAAAGCATGTAACTTGTAAGAATGTAAAGGGGAGGGTTTGGAGGATTCAAACGCAATTGGAGACACGAATGTTTTTGTCGTGGTTCCGATAGGTGGTGCTATCGTACATCCACGTTGATGGAGACTTCAACCCACGAAGGGTAACGGTTGTGCGAGTCCACGGAGGGCTCCACCCACGAAGGGCCCACAAAGAAGCAACCTTGTCTATCCCACCATGGCCATCGCCCACGAAGGACTTGAATCACTAGCGGTAGTTCTTCATGAAGTAGGCGATCTCCTTGCCCTTACAAACTCCTTGGTTCAACTCCACAATCTTGTCGGAGGCTCCCAAGTGACACCTAGCCAATCTAGGAGACACCACTCTCCAAGAAGTAACAAATGGTGTGTTGATGATGAACTCCTTGCTCTTGTGCTTCAAATGATAGTCTCCCCAACACTCAACTCTCTCTCACATGATATGGATTTGGTGGAAAGAAGATTTGAGTGGAAAGCAACTTGGGGAAGGCTAGAGATCAAGATTCATATGGTAGGAATGGAATATCTTGGTCTCAACACAAGTGTAGGTGGTTCTCTCTCAGAAAATATAGGTTGGAAGTGTAGGTTTGTTCTGATGGCTCTCTCCACGAATGAAGAGGAGGTGGAGGGGTATATATAGCCTCCACACAAAATCTAACCGTTACACATAACTTTCCAAGCTCGGTGGGACCGAATGGTTAAACTCGGCCGGACCGATTCAGCAAAGCTAGTGACCGTTAGGGTTTTCGGTGGGACCGACATGCAACTCGGTAGGACCGATATGATTAGGGTTAGGGCATAACGTAATCTTGGTGAGACCGATTACACAAACTCGGTGAGACTGATTTTGGTAATAAGCTAACCAGAGAGTTGGTCAGGGAAACTCGGTGGGACCGATCGCTCATTTCGGTGAGACCGAAATGTTACGAAGGGAAAACAGAGATTTTACATTGCAATCTCGGTGGGACCGATCGCTCATCTCGGTGAGACCAAAATGTTACGAAGGGAAATAGAGAGATTACAATCCCATCTCGGTGAGACTGAGATCCCTATCGGTGAGACCGATTTGCCTAGGGTTTGTGGCAGTGGCTATGACATTTGAAACTCGGTGGCGCTGGATAGAAAGAATCGGTGGGGTCGAGTTTGACTTTTGGTTTAGGTCATATGTGGATGTGAGAAAGTAGTTGAGGGTTTTGGAGCATATCACTAAGCATTTTGAGCAAGAACCTCATTAAGCAACACCTCATCCCTCCTTGATAGTATTGGCTTTTCCTATAGACTCAATGTGATCTTGGATCACTAAAATAGAAAATGTAGAGTCTTGAGCTTTGAGCTTGAGCCAATCCTTTGTCCTTAGCATTTTGAGGGGTCCACTTTTCTCATCCATGCCATGCCAATCATTGAGCTTTCCTGAGATATTAATCTTGAAATAGCATTAGCTCAATGAGCTATATGTTGTTAGGAATTACCAAAACCACCTAGGGATAGTTGCACTTTCAGTATCCAGGTTCCGCTATTGGTTATTGACCGGAGACGTGTCTCGATCATGTCTACATAGTTCCGAACCACCTTGGGATAGTTGCACTTTCAATCTACCCCTTTTTGGTAATTGATGACAACATATAGATCAAAGCTTTGACAAATGATAATAAGAGTGAAAAACATTGTCCCTTTGATAAGTATGTGAAAAGCAAGAGCTCCCCCTAAATTTGTGCATAGTTTAAGATTTGCTTTGGACTGCAAATGCACAAAGAGTTAGGATCATGGGTGACTCTTCCATGTCACATACATCTTGGTGGAGCGCTCAAAATGATAATAATTAAAATACATGCACTCATCATCAAGCAAAGTGAATGATCATATAAAAGGATACTGTCATCCAACAAGCATTAAGGTAGCATATGATCAAACACATGATCATCTAAGCAAGCACAAAGTATAAAGTATCTCAACCAAGCAAATAAACGAAGTTTAACCACCAAAAAAAGAGAGAATAAAAAGCAACGCTCTCTCTCGAAGCCTATGATCTATACATTTTCTCCCCCTTTGGCAACAAGTTACCAAAAAGTTCATAAAAATGCATAGTGCTAGATCGACACCCAGGCTTGGTCTTCATGTGGTGGTGTAGACAGAACTCCAAGAACGAAGGCATCAGTCGATGTAGATGGAGCTGGTGGAGTAGATGCTGGAGTCGGTGGCACTGAAGATGTAGCTGGTGCAGGTGAAGTAGCTCTGGTGTCTGGAATAGGCACTGCAGCAGACCTCCGCCCTCTGGGCACTCTAGCAAAAGCATCAGTGGTTGTCTTGCCCTTCTTCTCCTCCACTTCATTTTGAAGTTTCTCAACGACTGACTGGATCTCAGTGACCTTCACATCTAAGTCATAGAACTTCTGCTCCACGATCCTCTCCAAGCTCTCCTGATTTTGAGTCAGGGTGGCCAGTCCCTTCTCAATCCTCAGAGTGGAGGCAATCAAGTAGCCAAGCTGATATTGCTTGCTCTTCAGAAGGTACTGAGATGCTTCTTCAGTAGTTGGCATCCTTGCAGCCTTTTCAGCCTTTGCCTTCTCCTTCTTGTCTTGTGCGTGCACAGAAGATGGTTCATTTTCATCCATCACCACAGTGTTGTCCTCAAAGTCTGGGTAGATGGGTAGATGCTCCTTGTCCAGCAGATATGTGCCAATGCCCATCTTGGAGTTGATCAGCTCCTGGATCTGTGGGGCATATCCACAACTCCTCTTCTGATCTGCAGCTGTCCTCTTTATGGTTTCCACTATTAGGCTCATGACTTTGAACTTCTGTGGGACATCAAAGATGTGAAGCAAGCTAGTTGCATGGCCTCTGATCATCTTGTGATCACCTGACTTTGGCAAGAGAGTGTGCCTGAGGATCCAGTTGATAGTTGGCAAGCCTGACAGAAGGTAATGTACATATCCAAACTTGTGTGTCTCAAGAGCAGCATCTGGGATCTCCTTGTACATGTGTGCCATCGTGTTGTGATCCTTCTTCTTCTTGGCATAGACATCCAAGTCATCTTCACTCTCTTCCAGGGCATTGATCAACTTAGCCCATTCTACAACTGTTGACTTGTACCTAGTTCCTTCAGACATCCAGACAATCCTTCCATCTGGGTAGAAGTGAGCTGTGGAGTAGAACTGCATGATGAGCTCATCATTCCATTTTGTGAGCTTCTGAGCCACAAACTCATCAACTCCACACGCCTTGAAGCTGTCATATACACTAGGGAAGTGATCCTCATTTTCCTCAATGAATTTCCAATCAACCCATCTAATGTCACACACTATTGGCTTCTTGTCAAGCAAGATGGTCTCATAGAAGTCCTGTTGTTCCTTTGTATGGAACCTGTAGTCTACAGTAGTCCTTCTCCTGGTGGCATATGGATCTGACTCTCTCCATAGCCTCAATCCTGAATCCTTCCTTATCTTCGTGTTCTCAGCTACTGGATGAGCATCATTGTGATCTGGAATTTTTGGCTTCAATTTCCTCAAGACAACAGAATCATCTTGTTCTTCCATTGCAGCTTCAGGCATTGGGGCCTTGTTCTTCTCTGCTGCTGGGATGTTCCTGGTGCTCCTCTTGGGTGCAGTTTTGGGTTTTGGAGCAGCTGGCTTAGGAGTTCCTTTGGGCTTAGATGGAGCAGCCCCTGATCTTATGGCATCTCCCATAAGCTTCTGAGCTTTAGGTGCTGGTGTAGCATCCTCTTCCTCTTCTTCTTCTTCTTCTTCAGAGTCTTTCATGATTGAAGATCTCCCAAGCACTCTGGCAGTGGTCTTCTTGACCCTCTCTTTCCTTTTCTTTTCTGTCACAACCAACTCTTTGGGTGCAGATCCCAAAGCCTCTTCAGTGGATGATCTGGCTTTAGACATTGGAGCTCTCTTGGCAGGAACCTTTTGCTTCATCCCTGGCTTGGTGGCAGCAGTTGTGCCATATTCCTTCTTCAGGACTTTCCTCTTTGAGGTGGTTTCTTCTTCCTCAGCCACATAGTCCTCATCCTCTGACTCTGAGGTCTTTTCTTGCTGGCCCTTGTGGCAGCCTTTGGCAGATTGCTTGGTGTGCTCCTGCTTCCATCATCTGAGCTGCTAGAGGGACTAGTGCCCTCACTCAAGTGAACCTGCTCCTCTGACTTGTTCTGACTGTCACTCTGATCTTACATGATGCAAACACTGATAGCAGACCCTGTGAATAGATTATAGATGAGGTAGAGTGGATGAGCATCACAAAGTACAGAGATTTTTGCAAAAGAATGAATTAAAAACTTAGTTTTAGTTTTCCACAGAAAGCATTTCGGATCTACCGATTTTCAAACTCGGTGATACCGAAGCAGCTTTTGGAACCTAAACTAGTGAACTAGGTCAGACCGAGTCACAGTTCGGTGGCACCGAGACTGCTAGGGTTTCACAAAGTGCTGAACTCGGTCACACCGATTTGCAATTCTTAGTCAGACTGAGAATCACATGTGCAATGGCCTGAGCCAAATCGGTGGAACCGATTTCATCAACTCGGTCGGTCCGAGATGGTTTCGGCGGAAACCTAACCCTAAATTTTCAATTCAAGACTAAACTACAGAGTGTTTTCGATGGATAGAATGATCTCAATCGTGGCAAGATACATGGCAAAGCAATGTGCTGGGGAATCGGAGTTAGAACAGCACAAAGTTCAAGTCCATACCCTAGTTCGGCGATGAACTTGCTACGGTGGCAACGGCGGAGACGATCCCGTTGACGGCGGCAGAGACCAACAACAGGAGGCGGCTGGCGACGAGGATGATGATCCGGAGACCCAGGGAGGCAGAGCAGGCTAAGAGTGGGTGAGGAGGTTCGGAAAGTTTTCCAAAATTTGACCCGTGGATATATATAGCCTGACCCTGTCGGTGTGACCGAGTGGAACAACTCGGTGGCACCGAGATTCATAACTGCAAGCAGTTACTGAAACTCGGTGTGACCAAAAAGTTCAAATCAGTTGCACCGAGATTGAAAACCTAGATCGACTTAGTGATCTCGGTATGACCGAAATGGATGAACCGGTCAGACCGAAACACACAAAGAAGTTTTGGAAGTTTAAGTCTATGATGAATCGGGGACTCCGAGTGCTCCTCACACAGAGTGGTTCGAATCTGACTTGATCAAACTTTGTGATGCAGCATGAATAGAGTTTGAGACGAGAAAAGCATAGATAGCTAGAGAAGGTTCTTAGGCATTCTTGTCCATCCACTTGGACAAAAGAAAAGGAAACCAATCAATCAAAACAACAAGTGGTTGTCCTCGACTGAGTAAATTATGCAACCAACATGCTCACACAATAAAATGACAAATGAAATATGTGGCAAAGCATGCACAAACAATTCTAGCATCTATCAAGCAATTGGCGATGACTAGGTCATCTATATATGAGTATATTGACTTAGGAGTCAAATGAGAACATTTGATCGTAGGTCATACTCATCGTTTAAGCACTAGTGGGGTTACCACTTTTACATAAAGTGTTGTTGTGTTCACACCATTAGAGTTGCTTTAGCTCAATTCTTAGAGTAAAGCTCCCCCTAGATGTGAGATCCCCCCTAAGAGGGATGAACTAACCTTGGGTTTTGTCAATGATGACTTCATGTAGGCATTGAAGATGTGGATGCTCTAAGTTGATGTAGATCATTTGGAGCTATCCTTTGGAGTGAATTGCACTTTCAATACCTACACGGGTTAGTCCCACAAGGAACGAACAAGGATATCCATAGACATAGAGTGATGCCCACACAAGATGATGTCTATGAAGGCATTAGGTTACCTTGTCCCTTGTCTTACCAACAAGAGGGTTTGTGACTCCTTGAACTAGTGCAAGATGTGGAATTTGATTGCACTTGTTCTTGCCAAAATGATAAGAGTGAAGTATGTTGGCGGAGTCACCCTCAAGAACTCTCTAGTTCTTCTTCTTCGGGATCCACACCATCTTGATGGGAATCCTCGGAGTTGTCGTTGTACTTGATGAAGTGGAACTTGATGTAGTCTTGGGAACCCACTTGACCAAGGCCTTAGGAGCTTCTTCAAATGCATCAATTTCCTCTTGAAGCTTGTCCTTGCCTTTTTCCTTGTGGTCTTGTGGTGTAAGATCATCTTGAGCTTGTGTCCCCTTGAAAGAAGTAGGATCATACTTCTCTTGTTGAGGAACAAACTTTGTCTTGGGGTATTGATCTTCTTCCCACTCAACTCCATTGGTATTGAACTTTCGTTCAAAACCAATACCTTGATTATTCCGATGCCTTCCTTGCTTGCATACAATTTCCTTGAATTGCTTACTCCCGGCAAGGCTCTTGTAAACACCTTTCTCTATGATTCCCTTCAATAAGCTATTTTCTTGCTCAAGTGTAACTTGGCTAAGAGAATCATTAGTGGAATCAAGAGAACTACTAGGAGCAACAACATTGGATTTAGCATGATTATTGTTACTACTAGAGGAAGAATCATTCTTGTTCTTGTTACTAGACTTGACTCGAGGCATGTAAGTGGATAAGAGTAAACGCTTGGCAATGTAAGAAGAACTTTTCTTGCAAAGATCATCATTGATTGCCTTTAAGAACTCATGCTCTTGCTCAAGATTGAGCTTCTCAAAACGTAATTTCTCATGAGTCCTTAAAAGTTCTCGATGATCTCCTAGATAGTTTCATGAGCTAACTTAAGAGTGTTTAGTTCTTTAGTTAGAGACTCAATATTCTCCTTATCATTGTCATTCATTTCATCTTGATTAGCATGATTAATTGACGTTTCATCATAGTATTCATCACTAGAGTTGTCAAAAAGTAAATCATCATCACCTAACAAGTCATCTTCATCACTATTGAAATCAACATACTCGGGGTGTGATACCTTTGGACCTTTGGCCATGAAGCATCTTCCAATTCCTTCATTTGGTGAATCAAATATGTCGTAGGAGTTGGTTGACACAAGTGCTAGACTGGCAACACCTTCATCTTGAGTATATTCGGAGTCGGAGTGATAGCTTCTCTCGGAGTCATTGTCGGAGTCGGAGCCAGATACCCATTCACCAACATGAGCTTGATGTCTTCGTTTTGTGTAGCTCCTTGATGACTTGTCCTTCCTTTCCGAATCCTTGCTTCTCCGAGAGGGTCTTCGTTCATAACAATCATCCCTACTCCTTCTCTCCCTCGATGGTGATTCTTCTCTTCTACTTCTTATTTTGGGAGAATCTTCTCTTCTCTTGTGGGGAGCCGTACACTCATTGGAGTAGTGTCCGGGTCTTCCACAATTGTAGCAGTTTCGCTCTCAACTAGAAGATCTTTTATCATTGTAGGACCTTGACTTGGAACTTCTCTCTTTGCTTCTATTCTTGTAGAACTTGTTGAAGTTCTTCAGCATTAGGCTCAATTCTTCATTGAAGGTTTGTTTCTCACTTGATGATGTGGGAGCTTCACATGAGGCTTCGTAAGCACCACTTGACTTGTTATGGAGCTCCTCCTTATCCTTGAGTGACATCTCATGAGCAACAATTCTTCCAATGACTTCCGTTGGCTTGAGATCTTTGTAATTTGGCATCATTTGGATCAATGTGCATACGGTATCATATTTTCCATCCAAGGCTCTTAGGATCTTCTTGATGATCAATTTGTCGGTCATCTCTTCACTTCCTAAGCCGGCAATCTCATTTGTGATAAGAGCAAGCCTAGAGTACATTTCAGCGACACCTTCACCATCCTTCATTTTGAACTTGTCAAGTTGACTTTGAAGCACATCCAACTTGGATTCCTTGACGGAGTCGGTACCTTCGTGCATATCAATCAAAGTATCCCAAATTTCCTTTGCATTCTCAAGACGGCTGATTTTGTTGCATTCTTCGGGTCACAATCCGTTGAAGAGGATATCACAAGCTTGAGCATTGTATTGCAGTATCTTCAACTCTTCCGCGGTAGCTTCACGATTTGGTTCTCTCCCATCAAAGAATTCACCTTGCAAGCCAACACACACAATAGCCCAAACGGCGGGGTTATGTCCAAGAATATGCATTTTCATCTTATGCTTCCAACTAGCAAAATTAGTACCATCAAAGTAAGGACCTCTACGGTGGTAATTTCCCTCGCTAGACGCCATACTCTCCTAGGTTGTGAAACTAAGGCTATGACTTCCAAAAGCTATGAAAATCAAGGCAAATGGAGACCAAAGCTCTGATACCACTTGTAGGATCGAAAGTATGTCTAGAGGGGGGTGATTAGACTACTTGACCAAATAAAAATCTAGCCATTTCCCAATTTTAGAGTATATGTGCAGCGGAAAGTAAAGCATGTAACTTGCAAGAATGTAAAGGGAAGGGTTTGGAGGATTCAAACGCAATTGGAGACACGGATGTTTTTGTCGTGGTTCCGATAGGTGGTGCTATCATACATCCACGTTGATGGAGACTTCAACCCACGAAGGGTAACGATTGCGCGAGTCCACGGAGGGCTCCACCCACGAAGGGTCCACGAAGAAGCAACCTTGTCTATCCCACTATGGCCATCGCCCATGAAGGACTTGCCCCACTAGCGGTAGATCTTCACGAAGTAGGCGATCTCCTTGCCCTTACAAACTCCTTGGTTCAACTCCATAATCTTGTCGGAGGCTCCCAAGTGACACCTAGCCAATCTAAGAGACACCACTCTCCAAGAAGTAACAAATGGTGTGTTGATGATGAACTCCTTGCTCTTGTGCTTCAAATGATAGTCTCTCCAACACTCAACTCTCTCTCACAGGATATGGATTTGGTGGAAAGAATATTTGAGTGGAAAGCAACTTGGGGAAGGCTAGAGATCAAGATTCATATGGTAGGAATGGAATATCTTGGTCTCAACACAAGTGTAGGTGGTTCTCTCACAGAAAATATAGGTTGGAAGTGTAGGTTTGTTCTGATGCCTCTCTCCACGAATGAAGAGGAGGTGGAGGGGTATATATAGCCTCCACACAAAATCTAACCGTTACACATAACTTTCCAAACTCGATGGGACCGAATGGTTAAACTCGGTCAGACCGATTCAGCAAAGCTTGTGACCGTTAGGGTTTTCGGTGGGACCAACATGCAACTTGGTAGGACCAAAATGTTACGAAGGGAAATAGAGAGATTACAATCCCATCTCGGTGAGACCGAGATCCCTATCGGTGAGACCGATTTGCCTAGGGTTTGTGGCAGTGGCTATGACATTTGAAAGTCGGTGGCACCAGATAGAAGAATCGGTGGGGCCGAGTTTGACTTTTGGTTTAGGTCATATGTGGATGTGAGAAAGTAGTTGAGGGTTTTGGAGCATATCACGAAGCATTTTGAGCAAGAACCTCATTAAGCAACACCTCATCCCTCCTTGATAGTGTTTGCTTTTCCTATAGACTCAATGTGATCTTGGATCGCTAAAATAGAAAATGTAGAGTCTTGAGCTTTGAGCTTGAGCCAATCCTTTGTCCTTAGCATGTTGAGGGGTCCACTTTTCTCATCCATGCCATCCCAATCATTGAGCTTTCCTGAGATATTAATCTTGAAATAGCATTAGCTCAATGAGCTATATGTTGTTAGGAATTACCAAAACCACCTAGGGATAGTTGCACTTTCAGCATCCAGGTTCCGCTATTGGTTATTGACCGGAGACGTGTCTCGATCATGTCTACATAGTTCTCGAACCCGTAGGGTTCGCACGCTTAAAGTTCGGTGACGATCGGTATTATGAGTTTTGTGTTTTGATGTATCGAAGGTAGTTCGGAGTCCCAGATGTGATCACAGACATGACGAGGAGTCTCTAAATGGTCGAGACGTAAAGATCAATATATTGGACGACTATGCTCGGACACCGGAAAGGTTCTGGAAGGTTTCAGACATATATCAGAGTACCGGGGGTTACCGGAACCCTCCCGGGGGCTTAATGGGCCTACATGAGCCTTAGTGGAAATAGAGGGCAGCAAGGGGAGTGTGGGGCGCGCCCCCAAGGCCCAAACCAAATTGGTTTAGGGCAAGGGGGGCCGGCCCCCTCTTTCCTTCTCCTCCTCTCCCTTTCCTTCCCCCTCTCCTACTCCTACTAGGAATAGGAGGAGTCCTACTCCTAGTGGGAGTAGGACTCCCCCTTGGCGCGCCTCTCCCTGGCCGGCCGCCTCCTCCCCCTTGCTCCTTTATATACGGGGGCAGGGGGGCACCCATACACACACAATTGATCATTGATCCCTTAACCGTGTGCGGTGCCCCCCTCCACCATAATCCACCTCGATCATACCGTAGCAGTGCTTAGGCGAAGCCCTGCGTCGGTAGCATCATCATCACCATCACCACGCCGTCGTGCTGACGAAACTCTCCTGTGAAGCTTTGCTGGATCGGAGCTCGCGGGACGTCATTGAGTTGAACGTGTGCAGAACTCGGAGGTGCCGTGTCGGTACTTGGATCGGTCAGATCATGAAGACGTACGGCTACATCAACCGCGTTGTGCTAACGCTTCAGCATTCGGTCTACAAGGGTACGTAGACACACTCTCCCCTATCGTTGCTATGCATCACCATGATCCTGTGTGTGCGTAGGAATTTTTTTGAAATTACTACGTTCCCCAACACTTACCACCCATTTGACAGCACACAACACACACACACACAACACACTATGATCAACAGCAGCAAAAATATAGCAAGGACAAAGCAAAAAACAACATAAAGAACAGGCATATCATAATCTACTAGGCATAAGTTTAAAACAGCATGGCATCCCATTCCCCTGCTGAACCCCAGGTTGCTGCTCCCTGGGCAAAATATTCACATGTTCACAGCAAAACAGACGTTCAAACTTAAAAGTTCACTCCTAAACTACTATGGATCAGACTTGATAGATGAACTAGAGGGCCTGAGTGATGTCACCGACGCAGCTGTGCTTCGAGCACCAGCCCGTGCAGATGTTGGAGGTGTTGGCGTTGAAGATCTGCACCTTCAGCCCCAGGCCGAAGAGCTTGAAGACAATAAAGTCGTCGAGGACGATCTTGTGCCGGCAGCAGAAGTACCCCTAGTCGTGCCCCAGCACCATGTGCCACCTGAACATCTGCACCTGGACCCAAAACTCGCACCACTTGTTGGCGGAGGGCTAGCGATGCGAGGAGGGCCGCTGACCGGCCATTGCTTCATCACCGACTTGAATTTACGCGAGATGATGAGCATGTCGATGTCCTCCCGGTCAATGATCTGCACGTAGCAGGTTCCCGTGCACCCTCCTCATGGCTGTTCCTCGGCCTCCTGCCAGTGCCTAGCGACATCCTCTTGTAGTCCACCCTGCCAGGGAGCACCACCCTCTTCAACCACCGGTTAGTGGGGATGAGGTCCTCTGCCCCTCTGCGCCGCCGACGACCTGCGCACCACCACCGACTCTGTCCCACTCCGTCTTCATTATCTTGTCAACAAGATGGACATCAGTTAGCAACATATGACACATGATCGTAGCTAACAAGTAGGACATCATCTGTGCTGACTGAACACAACTTACAGTGATCACTACTAACGCATGATCAGTGCTTACAGTTCAGATCAAGCCACCACTCACATGTCCTACTTGCACCTACTACTTTTGGCATTCAGATATGTCCTACTTGCATGCTACATGCACTCACGTACCCTAGCAAGAACAACAAGAGGAGGACTAAGAACTAATAATAGCAGCAAGAACAATAACATATACACTAGTAACAACACTAATAACTAACAATGTGGTAGTATAAAGATACAATGTGTGACTACAAACTAACAATTTGGTAGTACAAAGTAACAATGTGGCACTAAAATGATGCAAACTAACACTGCATTATGAACAATCTAGCCACGTGGGATGAACAAAGTACGCATGCACTCTGGTTCATCCCCAAAATAGTGGGTTCTGATTGAATTCAGTCGTATCCAGTCGAATCGAATCGAATCCGCTCGAATATACTGTCCACAATATAATCTAACACACTTAGAGCTACCCTAAGAACCCTAAGTACGAAGCAAAGGGAGATTTGAGAGCTTACAGTTGGGGGTGCCAGTGTAGCGTACGCCGACCGTGGCAAAAAACCCAGCGGGAATAGGGGTGCTGGCGCCGCCGATGAAGAGGACCCAACCATTTTGAGGGCCGCGGATGTGCACCTCGTCCCGCGCCGACTCGAATTCGAAGATGACGCCGACGTCCTGGAGCTCCCCTCCCCTTGCACTGGACGCATAGAAGAAAACCTTCGTATGGGGGTAAAAATTCCTCCATAAGAGGGGCGTGTAAAGGACGACGCCGATAGGTATTGGATCCCCGCCAGGTTTGAGCCGAAGGAGAGGACCACCGACTCTGGTGGCGGAGCCAGAGCGATCAGCACCGGCGCTGCATTGGCCTGGAGTGGCGACATGCTACAGAAAGGGGAGGGAGCTCGCAGTGCCGCCGCCAGATCCACTCCGGCTGCAGAGAGGCTGGCAATCCACCTCTCTTGGATGGGATTGCTGCCGATGATGGTTGGAGTGGGTGGGGCATGGTGAGATGGCGGCGTTGCCATCGGAGAAACTGAACTGGCGACGAGGTGAGAGAAAGGGAGTGGGTGTGAACTGCCGAGGGAGGTGACGGGAGGGGGCGTGGGGAGTTATGAGCCGTCGTGTCATCTCCTGCACTTCCCTATGCGTGCAGGCGGTCGCCACGCGTGGCTCGAGCGAGCCTGGCTTGCAAAAAGGCCGATTCAGCCATTCCTCTAGAGCCATGCCTAGGCCTGCTTTGAGGTTCGTACGGCCCACAATCGCATGTGAGTCAGGCAACCAAACGGGCAAAATTCTACCCATGCGGGCCTGGCCCGACCTAATGTAACCTACCAACAAACACGTCTTATGTTGTTGCCAGCGCTTTCCCGGGCCGAAAGTCATAGTTTAGTCATGACAGTAGTGCGACCAAAATACTACAAAAGTCTCCCAAATGAAATCTCTATCTCTACTGATAATAATGAGCAGTACTTCTTGCGGTCCGTCGCGCAATTTTGCAAAAAATCCCTGCATGTTTTGTGAATTAACGAGTAGTACACACTTTACCGCCGGTGACCATAAGTGGGTTGCTTATTCAAGTAAGGACAACATCCTAGCACCGGTCCTTCCACATAACAAAAGTAGACGCGAGTCAATGAATCGTGATGAATGTAACTAGACGGAATTCCTATGTGTCCTCAAGAACGCTTTGCTCACTATAAAATTGTTTGATATGTTAGAAGAATCAATAATGCACAACAGAAAATCAAAACTGCTATTTCTTCTGTTCAGTGGGCTTTTGAAGCCAATCGGTTTAATTATCCATTAACCTGCCGCGGCTATCTGTATCATTGCTCATCCTTGAACCACTGCCGAATGATGTAGACGACGAAGGCAACACAAAACACTTCTGAACCAAGGCCGACCGGAATTTTGACCCACAACGAGGAAGCAAAAGCTTCCCGCACAAACAAATGCCAGAGTGCAAACCACATAGTGCTGAAGGCTGATCCTACAGTAGCGCCCACAAGAACCTGGTTCAGTGTGTGGAGACGCTGCGATATCCGTAGCCACGACTGCATGCACATAAGGGGGTTAAAGATTATAATGTGCTAAAGAATTCAAAGATTGTAACCCAAGAGTATGTCCTGCAATTTAGATGATTGAAGGTGAAAAAGTCTACCAAGCAGAAATTGACTAGAGTGAGCTAAAGAACTTAAAAGATTTAACCACAGAAGAGTATGGTCCTGCAATTGAGATGATTAAAGGTGAAAGAGTCTACCAAGTAGAAACTCTTACTAGATAGGAGGCCGATGCTATAGTTGTAGCCCCAATAATCATTGCCAGATAATTTGTCCCAAGCCAATAGAAGACTGCGTTGCAAAACAACCCATATAAGATAATTCACACATTCCTTTTCATTGAACAGGTGGACATTTGATTGCTAACGTCCATGGAGGTATTGTTACAAACTTTTAACTGATAAGCATCTAGTTTCTTTGTTTAGCACAAAACAGGCATATTATTCCTAGTTTAGTCTCCATTCATTGTGTTTACTAGAATAGAAAAGCTATGCGGCAAAAACTGAGGGAAAAAAAATAGTTACGGAGATACTGTGTGCCATGTTTAAAATGAACTAGGACCGATCTCCTGTCAGCATTTATGCTTCCGATGTTGCCAGGAGTATATACTGAGAAATAGTATGATGGTTTAATGAATCTAGAAAAGCTTACCTGAAAGAACTAGAAGTGTTGCAGCATAGAAAATGGATTGGGCATGGGATGATGGCATCCCAGGATCAGACCGCAAAGCTGGTGCCGGCCTTTCATGGTTGAGCAGTTTTTTAAGAACCGACGAAAGCATAGAGTTTGCTTGCGCACCCATCAAAGCCCACATAATTTCAGAATCACGCTTCCAAAGAGCCACAAAAGCAAAAGAACCAGCAACCAGCCATTTACTCTGGCACACAATGTTAAAATTTCAGTACAAGGTCCAGAATCCCAAGTAAATAGCAAAAGCTTTTCTCTTGAAGGTAAATAGCACATAGTTAATCATCTAAATTCCTCTCAGAAAAACTTATCAGATACAGTTGCACAAATCAGGCATTAGATGACTAAGATAGTCTACAACTAAACACAGTAAATGTGTATACAAAATAATAATCAAAAAAGGCTTCATAAATAATTATGTGTATAAAAAAACTAAAAAAAGCTTCATAAATAATGTTCACACAAGAACAACCTAGCTGGCGACATATATTGCAGTTAGACACCTACAATCAACTTAAAAAAAAGGTAACACCTACAATCAACTAAAAAAAAAGGTAGACACCCACAATGATGCTACTAAAGCAATGCATATTCTCTTCAGAGATCAAATCAGAATATTCTAGCGTTTCAGTTCCTTTTTGATAAAGCCTCCTGCCTTTCAGCATGGCAGTGTTCCAACTTTCAATGATCAGAGCTCATTTTTTTTTTTTTGAAGGCATCAGCACCGGGTCCGTAACTAAGCAAAGCTCATACTAATAAGTAAGACATACTCCCTCCGTCCCAAAATAAGTGTGGAGGGAGTATGAGATTCCGAAAAGGATCAACATATGTCATAGGAACATATACAAATTGCAGCTTCTTAGCAAAAACGAGCACTAACCATCCCATTCAGCGCCGCCTCGACGGGCGTCCACCGGGTTGCCGCCGCCTCCGCCCTCTGACCGGGCAACTTGTCACCTCCCAGCATCGCCTCCCCCTCCCCAGCAGAAACCCCAGGCTCCCGGGATGACCCACGCCCGACCATGGCCATCTCAGCCATGCACAAGACGAGCCGCCGCGGCGACCTTGGCCGCCGGCTACGCGGAAGCGAGAGTAGCCGGTCTTTGCGCTGCGGGAGACGATTCAAGCGCACGGGCTCGACGCGCGGCCATGGGGCTGGTGGCGACAGGAGCATGGTTCTGCTGACCGCCAGCGTGGGAGCGCGGCGCGGGAGAGGCGGCGCTAATGCGGGGGGAGAGCATCTCGGCTATCCGAGGATTTTGACGGGAGGGGATTTCTCGGTTTGGCTGGATCGTGATGGTCCCCTTGGCGTTTTGGTCAATGCGTGCTTATTTGGTCGAAAATGTGGGATGGACTTTTTGTGGGCATTCGCGTTAGAGAAGCACGTGTTGTGCTACGTCCTGATCATAGTTTAGTCACGTATAGTGCGACCAAAATGTTGCAAAAATCCTCCGAAAGAAATGCAGAATAAATCTGAAAATGGGATTGCTAAATTTTAGTCTACTGAGACCTAGTCGATGCTATATTCATAAGATTTTACATGAAGATCCGTAAAATTTTTCTTTTAACCTTTATTTATTTATTTGCTATACCACTTGACTGAAACTTGATTAAGTTTTAGTCAACCGAGACCTAGCCACACCCATCTGAAGAAGCTACATATAGCATGACTTCGCACCGGTCTCCTAAAGACTCCCCAACTCTCTTTTGGACAATTCCAAGTGTTCTAAAAAGGACTTAATAATTTTGTCCCATTCACCCCCCCCCCCCCAATACCAATTGTAGGAACGAAGTATATCTGTGGGGAGTGAATGCGAGATCTAAAATTTCTTTAAATCTCTCATAACCCAACAGCAAAACGAAGATTAATAGTGAACAGAGATCAAGAATTAACCACCGAACGAGAACTACAACGGCCATCGAGAATCAGTAACATGGTCAAGACATAATTCACAACATATAAACGAAAGTAAATAGAGTGAAGGAATGGCCAGTGGTGCTCAATGGCGACAAATATTTGGTAGACCAGTTCGCCCTTCTGCAAAAAGCTACGTCTGCTTGGAGGGGTTTGTGATTGAACATAGAAGATAAACTCTCTTCGTCCTATTTCTCCTTGACAACTGATTCGTTAACCAGTGCCGACCACTCATGGTAGATACTTGAAGCGATCTTCGAAACTTTACAGATTTTGTCTTTGTGAATCACAATTATTCTTAGTCACTGAAATAGTTGATACCTAACTGTCTATAGAGTTCGCAGCTCTCAAGAATAATTGGCGGAGCGTACTGGACTTAGATTCGAGTGATGCTAAACCACTGTTTATTTTTTCGGCTCTTGAGTTTTTATCTTAGTGGATTTTAAACTCAAATAACTCAGAGAGGGGTTGCTCACACAATCTTCTTCAAATCACATAGAGCAACCAATGGTGCACGTTGGATGGGATGAACTATTTATAGCCACGGTCTTCTAGATGGGAAAAGACCATTTTGGACATGACCACTCGGCCAATGCCTAACCGACACGTAACCAATGTGCAGATTTTTGAGCACAACGATGATATTACTTGTGGAGCACGTAATGCTAACTCCTCAGTCCGAATCAAATCTATCGCAGCGAAGAACTTCGTCTCTTCCTGACGAGTATAAATTCGGATCACAAAGAGATTTATCGCAACTCACATAGATTTTGGTTTAGCATTAGAGTACCGGAAGTTTCGAACACTATGCCCCTCTTAATAGTACGATGGTTCTATGACTCAAGAAAGAGAAGAAAAACAAAGAAATAAAATAATACGTCTTTTGTCGTCTTCCAACTTCTGGGCTGCAGTCAATTTCTCCGGACACATATCGAACCAATTTCTTTGTGTCAAAAAAAATTGAAGGGTCACTTTTGACAGGCATAACCCTCGGTGATAATCCTCGCTGCCTCGTAGGAGATTATCTTCGGAGTTTGTTCCAAACTCCACATGACTCTAGGGACTTGTCACTCCGTGTGCACTAGCAAACACATTAGTCCCATTGTTTATGTCAACAATCTCCACAACACAAAGAGGCAAATTATTGCACCAACAATCTCCCCCTTTTTGGACGATTGTTGACAAAACAAATAATCATCGGAGTAAGGGTAGATAAGTGAATAGTATAAAATGAAAGTGAACAAGTTTTACTTGTCTTGAAGATAAATGGGCTTCCCCTAAATGTATCCGTGGATATATGAGTTCATGTTCATGGTGAAGCGAAATTCATCAGATATGGAGCCATCAGTATTAACTCCCGCGCGGAGGGCAAATGGTGTATATGTTCATATGATAAATCGTTTGATTTTCAAAGGTCGAGTGCTTGGTGCGAGGAGGCCCAGAGTAATCACGAATCTTCTCAGCGTCCATGGTGAAGTGAAATTCATCATCAATGATAGCATCAATGTGGTTGACGGTGTCCTGGATATGGGGGTACTAACCCAGCCGGCCCATTCTCCTCGGGTTGGGTCGGCAAGCTTTCATTCGTGATCAATATGGACGCCGGAAGATATACGCAGGAGGCGTGATCAAGACTGCCTCCCCCAAAGACTTGACGTATACTCCAAGATCTCTGCCACCGCCTAGCTGTTAGGACATATTTCCCCCTAAGTGATTTTGGTGTGATTGATGACAATGTGTTTATGGACTAATTGTGTGCATTGAGTATTTCAGATAATCGAGCATATGGCAGAAGACGATTTGAGCCCCTTGGAGCTTCAGAGTGAAGACGGCTTTCTTTCCCGTATTTCATTTTCGATGGACTTGAGTTGTAGGAAAAACCGTACTACCAAGAGGGGGTCCGCTTCGGAAACTTTTGGGTTGAATCATCATGTACACAATCATATTGCACCCTAGTCATCTTTCCGCTTTTATGGAGTTGTCCTCCTGTTCTGCAGAAAAGGTTGTGGAGAGCTGCCAGCGAAAGTACCACGAGCTAGTTCCGCTCATACCCCCGCCCTCTGCTTGGGTCCCTTTTTCGTGTCGGGTTCTATGGTAGTCCAGTGGTAGTCCCAGCAGAGCGAGCGGAAGTAGAAGCGGCAGTACCGCCTCTAAGCGGTAGTATCGCCCCTACCATCGATGCCACTGCTGCTTGGTGCTTTGCTCTCTCCTCAGGCCTTTGCTTTCATCTGCGGTAGTTGGGAGCCATAGTCCCGGCGCTAAGCGGTAGTACCGCCCACCGTGGGCGGTAGTACCACTGTGGTCGTTCTACCATAGTCCTACCTATGCACTGTAACATTACAACCCCATCAGTAGTACCGCTGGGGAGAGCAGTAGTACCGCTCCGGCGGCACTATTGGCTCCTGGCCCAGTGCCATTGCACTTACTACCGGTGACTATCTCTTGGGCGGTAGTACCGCTCCTGGAGTGGTAGTACCGCTTGTGTGTGGGCTGGCGGTTGCATAACGGTTAGATTTGTTCCCCACTATATAAAGGGGGCCTTCTTCCCCAAGAAGACCTACCTCTTCCTCCCCAAACTCCATTGTTGCTCCAAAGCTCATTTTCGCCCGATCTCTCTCCCTAGCCAATCAAACTTGATGATTTTATAGGGATTGGTTGAGAAGGCCCCAATCTACACTTCCACCAAGAGAAATTTGATTGCCCCCACTAATCCCTTGTAGATCTTGTTACTCTTGGGTTTTTGAGCACCCTAAATGGTTGAGGTCACCTCGAAGCCACATTCCATTGTGGTGAAGCTTCGTGGTGTTATTGGGAGCCTTCAATTCGGTTGTGGAGAGAGCCCCAACCTTGTTTGTAAAGGTCTGGTTGCTGCCTTCAAGGGCACCACCAGTGGAATCACAACATCTCGCATTGTGTGAGGGCATGAGGAGAATACAGTGGCCCTAGTGGCTTCTTGGGGAGCATCGTGCCTCCACATCGCTCCAATGGAGACTTACTTCCTCTCAAAGGGAAGGAACTTCGGTAACATATTCTCGTCTTCACCGTCTCCACTTATGGTTATCTCTTACCTTTACTTTGTGCAAGCTTTACTTGTGTTGTATCCTTTGTTTGCTTGTGTTCTTCGTGTTGCTAGTATCTTATAGGTTGCTCACCTAGTTGCACATCTAGATAACATATTTGTTGCTAACCCTAATTTTTTAAGAAAGGTTAAAATTGGTAGTTGCCTATTCACCCCCTCTAGTCAACCATATCGATCCTTTCAATTGGTATCAGTGCCTCGTCTCTTTATTAAGGGTTTCATGACCCGTAGAGTATGGTTGACAGAGAGGAGGAGGTGTCGAGGCCGTGAAGTTGAACTCGATCACTTGAGATGACTTAAATGAAGCTATGGCTTCACTTAAGACGTCTATGACGACCGAGGTCAAGTCCATGCTTAAAGAATTACTTGAGGGGTTGAAAACTTCTACCGATCTGTTGCTTGTGGTTAATCCCACCACATCGGAGTCGGAGGCCAATTCCGGCAAGGAAGCGGCTAAAGGCACTCAAACCGCCTCCCCTCAAAACAAGAATGGGACGGGAACTTTTGCCTCGGTTCCCCCTCCCCCGGTCTATGGAGGACCGTGATACGTCTCCAACGTATCTATAATTTTTGATTGTTCCATGCTATTATATTATCTATTTTGGATGTTTAATGGGCTTTAATTTACCCTTTTATATTATTTTTGGGACTAACCTAGTGACCAAAGGCCCAGTGCAAATTTCTGTTTTTTTGGTCTATTTCAATGTTTCGCATAAAAGGAATATCAAACGGAATCCAAATGGAATGAAACCTTCGGGAGAGTTATTTTTGGAACAAACGCAATCCAGGAGACTTGGAGTGGACTTCAAGGAAGCATCGAGGAGGCCATGAGGCAGGGAGGCATGCCCAGGGGGGCAGGCGCGCCCCCACCCTCGTGGGCCCCTCGTGGCTCCCCTGACCGACGTCTTTCGCCTATATATACTCATATACCCCTAAAACATCCGAGAGCACCACAAAACCCTATGTCCACCGCCGCTACCTTCTGTACCCAAGAGATGCCATGTTGGGGCCTTTTCCGGAGCTCCACCGGAGGGGGAATCGATCATGGAGGGCTTCTACATCAACACCATAGCCTCTCCGATGATGTGTGAGTAGTTTACCACAGACCTTTGGGTCCATAGTTATTAGCTAGATGGCTTCTTCTCTCTCTTGGATCTCAATACAATGTTCTCCTCGATCTTCTTGGAGATCTATTTGATGTAATTCTTTTTGCGGTGTGTTTGTCGAGATCCGATGAATTGTGGGTTCATGGTCAAGATTATCTATGAACAATATTTGATTCTTCTCTGAAATCTTTTATGTATGATTTGTTATCTTTGAAAGTCTCTTCGAATTATCTGTTTGGTTTGGCCTACTAGATTGATCTTTCTTGCAATGGGAGAAGTGCTTAGCTTTCGGTTCAATCTTGATGTGTCCTTTCCCAATGACAGCAGGGGCAGCAATGCATGTATTGTATTATTGCCATCAAGGATAAAAAGATGGGGTTTATATCATATTGCTTGAGTGTATCCCTCTACATCATGTCATCTTGCTTAATGCGTTACTCTGTTCTTATGAACTTAATACTCTAGATGCATGCTGGTTAGCGGTTGATTTGTGGAGTAATAGTAGTAGATGCAGAATCATTTCGGTCTACTTGTCGCGGACGTGATACCTATATACATGATCATGCCTAGATATTCTCATAATTATGCACATTTTTATCAATTGCTCGACAGTAATTTGTTTACCCACCGTAATACTTATGCTATCTTGAGAGAAGCCACTAGTGAAACCTATGGCCCCCGAGTCTATTTTCCATCATATAAGTTTCCAATCTATTTTACTTTGCAATCTTTACTTTCAATCTATATCATAAAAACATCAAAAATATTTATCTTATTATCTCTATCAGATCTCACTTTTGCAAGTGGCCGTGAAGGGATTGACAACCCCTTTATCGCGTTGGTTGCAAGGTTCTTATTTGTTTGTGTAGGTGCGAGGCGACTTGCGTGTAGTCTACTACTGGATTGATACCTTGGATCTCAAAAACTGAGGGAAATACTTATGCTACTTTGCTGCATCACCCTTTTCTCTTCAAGGGAAAACCAACGCAGTGCTCAAGAGGTAGCAAGAAGGATTTCTGGCACCGTTGCCGGGGAGGTTGCACCAAGTCAAGTCAAGATTTGATCTCCTAGCAACTAGCCATTTTTGGCGCCATTGCCGGGGAGATCTACGCACAAGTCAAGACATACCAAGTACCCATCACAAACTCTTATCCCTCGCATTACATTATTTGCCATTTGCCTCTCGTTTTCCTCTCCCCCACTTCACCCTTGCCGTTTTATTCGCCCTCTTTTCCATCCGCCCTCTTTTTTCGTTCTCCTCTTTTTGCTTGCCTCCTGCTTGCTTGTGTGTTGGATTGTTTGCCGCGATGGCTTTACCAAAAAGTGTTGATCCTCACCTTAGAAGATTGGAAGAAATTGAAAACAACGTTAGAAGTTTTATGTCCTTGCAGTTTGAGCATAATAATTTCTTCAGAAACGAGCTTAAAGAACAAAAAAGTTTTATGGGGTACATGAATAAAGAGCTCGATGATATGTCTAAAGAATTTTATGGTTTGAAATCTCAGTTCGCTCATCGTGAAAACTTAATAGCCCAAATTTCGGATAGGCAGGCAACCTTAGTTAATAAGATGGCCGCCAAACCGGAAGAACTAGACGATAATAAGAATGAAGATCTAAAAGTGATTGATGTGTCTCCTATTGAATCTTTGTTTTGCAATATGAATTTTGATAATGGTGGGACTGAAGATGAGTCAACTTTAGTTAAAAGGTGTCCCAATGATTCAGAGTTTTTAGATCTTGATGCAAAAATTGGTAAAAGTGGGATTGAAGAGGTCAAAACTTTACATAGCAATGAACCCACTATTTTGGATTTCGAGGAATTTAACTATGATAATTTTTCTTTAATAGATTGTATTTCCTTGTTGCAATCCGTGTCAAATTCTCCTCATGCTTATAGTCAAAATAAAGCTTTTACCAAACATATCATTGATGCTTTAATGCAATCTTATGAAGAAAAGCTTGAATTAGAAGTTTCTATCCCTAGAGAACTTTACGATGAGTGAGAACCTACTATTAAAATTAAGATTAAAGATAATGAATGCTATGCTTTATGTGATTTCGGTGCTAGTGTTTCCATGAGTCCAAAAACTTTGTGTGATGCGTTAGGTTTCTGTGAATTTGATGATTGTTCTTTAAATTTGCATCTTGCGGATTCCACCATTAAGAAACCTATGGGAAGGATTAATGATGTTCTTATTGTTGCAAATAGGAATTATGTGCCCGTAGATTTCATTGTTCTTGACATTGATTGCAATCCTACATGACCTATTATTCTTGGTAGACCTTTTCTTAGAACGATTGGTGCAATTATTGATATGAAAGAAGGAAATATTAGATTCCAATTTCCATTAAGGAAAGGCATGAAACACTTTCTTAGAAATAAAATTAAATTACCTTATGAATCTATTATGAGAGCCACTTATGGATTGCATACCAAAGATGACAATATCTAGATCTATTCTTGTTTTTATGCCTAGCTAGGGGCGTTAAACGATAGCGCTTGTTGGGAGGCAACCCAATTTTATTTTTGTTTCTTGATTTTTGGTTATGTTTAGTAATAAATAAATCATCTATCTTCTGTTTAGATGTGGTTTTATGCTTTTAATTAGTGTTTGTGCCAAGTGGAACCTTTGGGAAGACTTGGGGGGAGTTTTTGCGATCTTGCTGTAAAAAACAGAAACTTTAGCGCTCACGAGATTTGCTGCCATTTTTTACTGGAGAGTGAGATTAGGTTGATTATTTTTGAAGATGATTAATAGAAAAATTACTCAGGTCCACAAATTTATTTCAGATTTTTTGGGGTTACAGAAGTATTCGAAACCTACAGATTACTACAGACTGTTCTATTTTTGACAGATTCTGTTTTTCGTGTGTTGTTTGCTTATTTTGATGAATCTATGGCTAGTATCGGGGGGTGTGAACCATAGAGAAGTTGGAATAAAGTAGGTTTAACACCAATATAAATAAACAATGAGTTCATTATAGTACCTTAAGTGGTGGTTTGTTTTCTTATACTAACGGAGCTCATGAGATTTTCTGTTGAGTTTTGTGTTGTGAAGTTTTCAAGTTTTGGGTAAAGATTTGATGGATTATGGAATAAGGAGTGGAAAGAGCCTAAGCTTGGGGATGCCCAAGGCACCCCATGGTAAAAATTCAAGGACAAACAAAATCCTAAGCTTGGGGATGCCCTGGAAGGCATCCCCTCTTTCGTTTTCATCCATCGGTAACTTTACTTGATGCTATATTTTTATTCACCACGTGATATGTGTTTTGCTTGGAGAGTCTTGTATGATTTTAGTCTTTGTTTTTTAGTTTACCACTACCATCCTTTCTGTACACACCTTTTTGAGAGACACACATGAATCGGAATTTATTAGAATACTCTTTGTGCTTCACTTATATCTTTTGAGCTAGATAATTTTGCTCTAGTGCTTCACTTATATCTTTGTAGAGCACGGTGGTGGTTTTATTTTATAGAAATTATTGATCTCTCATGATTCACTTATATCATTTTGAGAGTTCTCTAGAATAGCATGGTAGTTTGCTTTGGCTATAAAATTAGTCCTAATATGATAGGCATCCAAGATGGATATAATAAAAACTATCATAAAAAGTGCATTGAATACTATGAGAAGTTTGATACTTGATGATTGTTTTGAGATATGAAGATGGTAATATTACAGTCATTCTAGTTGAGTAGTTGTGAATTTGAGAAATACTTGTGTTAAATTTTGTGATTCCCGTAGCATGCACGTATGGTGAACCGTTATGTGATGAAGTCGGAGCATGATTTATTTATTGATTGTCTTCCTTATGAGTGGCGATCGGGGACAAGCGATGGTCTTTTCCTACCAATCTATCCCCCTAGGAGCATGTGCGTAGTACTTAGTTTCGATAACTAATAATTTTTGCAATAAGTATGTGAGTGCTTTATGACTAATGTTGAGTCCATGGATTATACGCACTCTCACCCTTCCACCATTGCTAGCCTCTTTAGTACCGCGCAACTTTCGCCGGTACCGTAAACCCACCATATACCTTCCTCAAAACAGCCACAATACCTACCTATTATGGCATTTCCATAGCCACCATACCTACCTATTATGGCATTTCCATAGCCATTCTGAGATTTATTGCCATGCAACTTACCACCGTTCCGTTTGTTATGACACGCTTCATCATTATCATATTGCTTTGCATGATCATGTAGTTGACATCGTATTTGTGGCACAACCACCTTTATGATTCTTTCATATATTTCACTCATGAGTCATTGCACATCCCGACACCGCCGGAGGCATTCACATAGATTCATATTTTGTTCTAAGTATCGAGTTGTAAGTAAATAAAAGTGTGATGATCATCATTATTAGAGCATTGTCCCATGTGAGGAAAGTATGATGGAGACTATGATTCCCCCATAAGTCGGGATGAGACTCCGGACGAAAATAAAAAAAGGAGAAAGGCCATAAAAAGAGAAGGCCCAAAAAAAGGAGAAAAGGAGAGAAAATGAGAGAAAAAGAGAGAAGGGACAATGTTACTATCCTTTTACCACACTTGTGCTTCAAAGTAGCACCATGATCTTCATGATAGAGAGTCTCTTATGTTGTCACTTTCATATACTAGTGGGAATTTTACAATATAGAACTTGGCTTGTATATTCCAATGATGGGCTTCCTCAAGATGCTCTAGGTCTTCATGAGCAAGCAAGTTGGATGCACACCCACTTAGTTCTTTTGTTGAGCTTTTATACACTTATAGCTCTAGTGCATCCGTTGCATGGCAATCCCTACTCACTCACATTGATATCTATTGATGAGCATCTCCATAGCCCATTGATACGCCTAGTTGATGTGAGACTATCTTCTCCTTTTTGTCTTCTCCACAACCACCATTCTATTCCACCTATAGTGCTATGTCCATGGCTCACGCTCATGTATTGCGTGAAGATTGAAAAAGTTAGAGAACATCAAAAGTATGAAACAATTGCTTGGCTTGTCATCGGGGTTATGCATGATTTAAATATTTTGTGTGGTGAAGATGGAGCATAGCCAGACTATATGATTTTGTTGGGATAACTCTCTTTGGCCATGTTATTTTGAGAAGACATGATTGCTTTGTGAGTATGCTTGAAGTATTATAATTTTTATGTCAATATTAAACTTTTGCCTTGAATCTTTTGGATCTGAACATTCATGCCACAATAAAGAAAATTACATTGAGAATTATGCTAGGTAGCATTCCACATCAAAAATTCTATTTTTATCATTTACCTACTCTAGGACGAGCAAGAATTAAGCTTGGGGATGCTTGATATGTCTCCAATGTATCTATAATTTTCGATTGTTCCATGCTATTATATTGTCTGTTTTGGATGTTTAATGGGCTTTAATTTACCTTTTTATATTATTTTTGGGACTAACCTACTAACCAAAGGCCCAGTGCAAATTGCTATTATTTTTTCCTATGTTAGTGTTTCGCAGAAAAGGAATATCAAACGGAATCCAAACGGAATGAAACCTTTGGGAGAGTTATTTTTGGAACAAACGCAATCCAGGAGACTTGGAGTGGACGTCAAGGAAGCATCAAGGAGGCCATGAGGCAGGGAGGCGCGCCCAGGGGGTAGGCGCACCCCCCACCCTCGTGGGCCCCTCGTGGCTCTCCTGACCGACTTCTTTCGCCTATATATACTCATATACCCTGGAAACATCCGAGAGCACCACGAAACCCTATGTCCACCGCCGCTACCTTCTGTACCCAAGAGATGCCATGTTGGGGCCTTTTCCGGAGCTCCACCGGAGGGGGAATCGATCACGGAGGGCTTCTACATCAACACCACATCCTCTCCGATGATGTGTGAGTAGTTTACCACAGACCTTTGGGTCCATAGTTATTAGCTAGATGGCTTCTTCTCTCTCTTGGATCTCAATACAAAGTTCTCCTCGATCTTCTTGGAGATCTATTCGATGTAATTCTTTTTGCGGTGTGTTTGTCGAGATCCGGTGAATTGTGGGTTCATGATCAAGATTATCTATGAACAATATTTGATTCTTCTCTGAAATCTTTTATGTATGATTTGTTATCTTTGCAAGTCTCTTCGAATTATCAGTTTGGTTTGGCCTACTAGATTGTTCTTTCTTGCAATGGGAGAAGTGCTTAGCTTTGGGTTCAATCTTGCGGTGTCCTTTCCCAATGACAGCAGGGGCAGCAAGGCATGTATTGTATTTTTGCCATCGAGGATAAAAAGATGGGGTTTATATCATATTGCTTGAGTTTATCCCTCTACATCATGTCATCTTGCCTAATGCGTTACTCTGTTCTTATGAACTTAATACTCTAGATGCATGCTTTATAGCGGTCGATGTGTGGAGTAATAGTAGTAGATGCAGAATCGTTTCGGTCTACTTGTCGCGGACGTGATGCCTATATACATGATCATTGATATGTCTCCGTCGTATCTATAATTTTTTATTGTTCCATGCCAATATTCTACAACTTTCATATACTTTTGGCAACTTTTTATACTATTTTTGGGACTAACATATTGATCCAGTGCCTAGTGTCAGTTCCTGTTTGTTGCATGTTTTTTGTTTCACAGAAAATCCATATCAAATGGAGTCCAAACGGGATCAAAACTGACAGAGATTTTTTTTGGAATATATGTGATTTTTGGGAAGAAGAATCAACGCGAGACGATGCCCTTCGTGCTTACTGATACGTCTCCAGCGTATCTATAATTTTGATTGCTCCATGCTATTATATTATATATTTTGGATGTTAATGGACTTATTTTTTTACACTTTTATACTATTTTTGGGACTAACCTATTAACCGGAGGCCCAGCCCAAATTGCTGTTTTTTGCCTATTTTAGAGTTTCACCAAAAAGAAATATCAAACGGAGTCCAAACGGAATGAAACCTTCGGGAGCGTTATTTTTGGAACAAACGTGATCCAGGAGACTTGGAGTGGATGTCAAGAACCAATCAAGGAGGCCACGAGGCAGGGGGCATGCCCTCCACCCTCGTGGGCCCCTTGTTGCACCACCGACGTACTTCTTCCTCCTACATATATATATCCATATACCCTGCAAACATCCAGGAGCACCACGAAACCCTATGTCCACCGCCGCAACCTTCTGTACCCAAGAGATCCCATCTTGGGGCCTTTTCCGGAGCTCAGCCGGAAGGGGGCATTGATCACGGAGGGCCTCTACATCAACTCCATGGCCCCTCCGATGATGTGTGAGTAGTTTAGTTCAGACCTTCAGGTCCATAGCTAGTAGCTAGGTGGCTTATTCTCTCTCTTTGGATCTCAATACAAAGTTCTCCTCGATTCTCTTGGAGATCTATTCGATGTAAACTTCTTTGGCGGTGTATTTGTCGAGATCCGATTAATTGTGCGTTTATGATCAAGTTTATCTATGAAAAATATTTGAATCTCCCCTGAATTCTTTTATGTATGATTGGTTTATCTTTGCAAGTTTCTTCGAATTATCAGTTTGGTTTGGCCTACTAGATTGATCTTTCTTGCAATGGGAGAAGTGCTTAGCTTTGAGTTCAATCTTGCGGTGCTCGATCCCAGTGACAGAAAGGGAAACGACACGTATTGTATTGTTTCCATCGAGGATAAAAAGATGGTGTTTACATCATATTGCATGAGTTTATCCCTCTACATCATGTCATCTTGCTTAAGGCGTTACTCTGTTCTTATGAACTTAATACTCTAGATGCATGCTGGATAGTGGTCGATGTGTGGAGTAATAGTAGTAGATGCAGAATCATTTCGGTCTACTTGTCTCAGACGTGATGCCTATATACATGATCATGCCTAGATATTCTCATAATTATTCGCTTTTCTGTCAATTGCTTGACAGTAATTTGTTCACCCACCGTAATACTTATCCTTTCTCGAGAGAAGCCACTAGTGAAACCTATGGCCCCCGGGTCTATTCTCCATCATACAAGTTTCCAATCTACTTTATTTTGCAATCTTTACTTTCAATCTATATCATAAAAATACCAAAAATATTTATCTTATTATTATCATCTCTATCAGATCTCACTCTTGCAAGTGGCCGTGAAGGGATTGACAACCCCTTTATCGCGTTGGTTGCGAGGTTCTTATTTGTTTGTGTAGGTACGAGGTGACTCGCGTGTGGTATCCTACTAGATTGATACCTTGGTTCTCAAAAACTGAGGGAAATACTTACGCTGCTTTACTGCATCACCCTTTCCTCTTCAAGGGAAAACCAACACAGTGCTCAAGAGGTAGCAAGAAGGATTTCTGGCGCCATTGCCGGGGAGATCTACGCCAAGTCAAGACATACCGATTACCCATCACAACTCTTATCCTTCGCATTACATTATTTGCCATTTGCCTCTCGTTTTCCTCTCCCCCACTTCACCCTTGCCGTTTTATTCGCCCTCTCTTTCCGTTCCCCTTCTCTTTTCCAATTTGCCTCTTTTGCCTGTTTCTTGTTTGCTTGTGTGTTGGATTGATTTCTTGTCACGATGGCTCAAGATAATACTAAATTGTGTGACTTTGCCAATACTAAAAATAATTATTTTATTAGCACTCCGATTGCTCCTCTTACCAATGCTGAATCTTGTGAAATTAATATTGCTTTGCTGAATCTTGTCATGAAAGATTTGTTTTCTGGCCTTCCTAGTGAAGATGTCGCTACCCATCTAAACAACTTTTTTTGATTTGTGTGATATGCAAAAGAAGAAAGATGTGGATAATGATATTGTTAAACTTAAGCTATTTCTGTTTTCGCTTAGAGATCGTGCTAAAGCTTGGTTTTCGTCTTTGCCTAAAAATAGTATTGATTCGTGGAATAAGTGCAAAGATGCTTTTATCTCTAAGTATTTTCCTCCCGCTAAGATCATCTCTCTTAGAAACGATATTATGAATTTTAAGCAACTTGATCATGAACATGTTGCACAAACTTGTGAGAGGATGAAATTAATGATACGTAATTGCCCTACACATGGTTTGAATCTTTGGATGATTATACAAAATTTTATGCCGGATTGAACTTTGCTTCTAGAAATCTTTTAGATTCAGCCGCGGGAGGCACTTTTGTGGAAATCACTTTAGGAGAAGCTACCAAACTCCTAGATAATATTATGGTTAATTATTCTCAATGGCACACTGAAAGATCTACTAGTAAAAAAGTGCATGCAATTGAAGAGATTAATGTTTTGAGTGGAAAGATGGATGAACTTATGAAATTGTTTGCTAATAAGAGTGCTCCTACTGATCCTAATGATATGCCTTTGTCTACTTTGATTGAGAATAATAATGAATCTATGGATGTGAATTTTGTTGGTAGGAACAATTTTGGTAACAACGCGTATAGAGGTAATTTTAATCCTAGGCCGTTTCCTAGTAATTCCTCTAATAATTATGGTAATTCCTACAACAATTCTTATGGAAATTATAATAAGATGCCCTCTGATTTCGAATCTAGTATTAAAGAATTTATTAGTTCGCAAAAGAGTTTCAATGCTTTGATTGAAGAAAAATTGCTTAAGATTGATGAGTTGGCTAGGAACGTGGATAGAATTTCTCTTGATGTTGATTCTTTGAAACTTAGATCTATTCCACCTAAGCATGATATCAATGAGTCTCTCAAAGCCATGAGAATTTCCATTGATGAGTGCAAAGAAAGAACCGCTAGGATGCGTGCTAAAAAGATTGCTTTGTGAAAGCGTGTTCTTCTAGTTTTCATGATAATAAGGATGAAGATCTAAAAGTGATTGATGTGTCCCCTATTAAATCCTTGTTTTGCAATATGAATCTTGATAATTATGGGACTGGAGATGAGTCAACTTTAGTTAGAAGGCGTCCCAAAAATTCAGAGTTTTTAGATCTTGATGCAAAAATTGTTAAAAGTGGGATTGAAGAGGTTAAAACTTTAAATAGCAATGAACCCACTATCTTGGATTTCAAGGAATTTAATTATGATAATTGCTCTTTGATAGATTGTATTTCCTTGTTGCAATCCGTGCTAAATTCTCCTCATGCTTATAGCCAAAATAAAGCTTTTACTAAACATATCGTTGATGCTTTGATGCAATCTTATGAAGAAAAACTTGAGTTTGAAGTTTCTATCCCTAGAAAACTTTATGATGAGTGGGAACCTACTATTAAAATAAAATTAAAGATCCTGAATGCTATGCTTTGTGTGATTTGGGTGCTAGTGTTTCCACGATCCCAAAAACTTTGTGTGATTTGCTAGGTTTCCGTGAATTTGATGATTGTTCTTTAACTTGCACCTTGCGGAATCCACTATTAAGAAACCTATGGGAAAGATTAATGATGTCATTATTGTTGCAAATAGGAATTATGTGCCCGTAGATTTCATTGTTCAGATATAGATTGCAATCCTTCATGTCCTATTATTCTTGGTAGACCTTTCCTTAGAACGATTGGTGCAATTATTGATGTGAAGGAAGGAGATATTAAATTCCAATTTCCGTGAAGGAAAGGCATGGAACACTTCCCTAGAAATAAAATTAAATTACCATATTAATCTATTATGAGAGCCACTTATGGATTGCCTACCAAAGATGGCAATACCTAGATCTATCTTCGCTTTTATGCCTAGCTAGGGGCGTTAAACGATAGCGCTTGTTGGGAGGCAACCCAATTTTATTTTTATTCCTTGATTTTTGCTACTGTTTAGTAATAAATAATTTATCTAGCCTCTGTTTTGGTTGTGTTTTTTGTGTTTAATTAGTGTGTGTTCCAAGTAGAACCGTTGGGAAGACTTGGGGGAAGTCTTTTTGATCTTGCTGTAAAAAACAGAAACTTTAGCACTTACGAGAATTGCTGCCATTTTTTATTGGAGAGTAATATTAGTTAATTCTTTTTGATATGATTAATAGATAAATTCCTCACGTCCAGAAATTTATTTTAGAATTTTTGGGGTTCCAGAAGTTTGCGTTAGTTACAGATTACTACAGACTGTTCTGTTTTTGACAGATTCTGTTTTTCGTGTGTTGTTTGCTTATTTTGATGAATCTATGGCTAGTAAAAGAGTTTATAAACCATAGAGAAGTTGTAATACAGTAGGTTTAAAACCAATATAAATAAATAATGAGTTCATTACAGTACCTTGAAGTGGTGTTTTGTTTTCTTTCGCTAACGGAACTCATGAGATTTTTCTGTTAAGTTTTGTGTTGTGAAGTTTTCAAGTTTTGGGTAAAGATTTGATGGATTATGGAACAAGGAGTGGGAAGAGACTAAGCTTGGGGATGCCCATGGGACCCCAATGTGAAATACAAGGACACTAAAAAGCCTAAGCTTGGGGATGCCCCGGAAGGCATCCCCTCTTTTGTCTTCGTTCATCGGTAACTTTACTTGGAGCTATATTTTTATTCGCCACATGATATGTGTTTTTCTTGGAGCGTCTTGTATGATTTGAGACTTTGCTTTTTAGTTTACCACAATAATCCTTCCTGTACACACCTTTTGAGAGAGACACACATGAATTGGAATTTATTAGAATACTCTATGTGCTTCACTTATATCTTTTGAGCTATATTGTTTTTGCTCTAGTGCTTCACTTATATCTTTTAGAGCACGGTGGTGGTTTTATTTCATAGAAATAATTGATCTCTCATGCTTCACTTATATTATTTTGAGAGTCCTTTAGAACAACATGGCAATTTGCTTTTAGGCACAATAAAAACTTTCATATAAGTGCATTGAATACTAAGAGAAGTTTGATACTTGATGATTGTTTTGAGATATGGAGATGGTGATATTGGAGTCATGCTAATTGAGTAGTTGTGAATTTGAGAAATACTTGTGTTGAAGTTTGTGATTCCCGTAGCATGCACGTATGGTGAACCCTTATGTGATGAAATCGGAGCATGATTTATTTATTGATTGCCTTCCTTATGAGTGGCAGTCGGGGACGAGTGATGGTCTTTTCCTACCAATCTATCCCCCTAGGAGCATGCGCGTAGTAATTTGTTTCGATAACTAATAGATTTTGCAATAAGTATGTGAGTTATTTATGACTAATGTCGAGTCCATGGATTATACGCACCCTCACCCTTCCACATTGGCTAGCCTCTCTAGTACCGCGCAACTTTCGTCGGTACCATAAACCCACCATATACCTTCCTCAAAACAGCCACCATACCTACCTATTATGGCATTTCCATAGCCATTTCGAGATATATTGTCATGCAACTTTCCACCATTCAGTTTGCTATGACACACTTCATCATTGTCATATTGCCATGCATGATCATGTAGTTGACATCGTATTTGTGGCAAAGCCACCGTTCATAATTTTTTCATACATTTCACTCTTGATTCATTGCATATCCCGGTACGCCGCCGGAGGCATTCACATAGAGTCATATTTTGTTCTAAGTATTGAGTTGTAGTTCTTGAGTTGTAAGTAAAAAGAAGTGTGATGATCATCATTATTAGAGCATTGTCCTAGTGAGGAAAGGATGATGGAGACTATGATTCCAACACAAGTCGGGATGAGACTCCGGACGGAAAATAAAAAAAGGAGAAAAGAGGCCAAAAGAAAAAAGAAAGAAGGCCCAAATAAAAAAATGAGAGAAAAAGAGAGAAGTAACAATGTTACTATCCTTTTTCCACACTTGTGCTTCAAAGTAGCACCATGATCTACATGATAGAGAGTCTCCTATGTTGTCACTTTCACAAACTAGTGGGAATTTCACATTATAGAACTTGGCTTGTATATTCCAATGATGGGCTTTCTCAAATTGCCCTAGGTGGATGCCCCCTTTATTCCATGATGGGCAAGCAAGTTGGATGCACACCCACTTAGTTTCTTTTGTTGAGCTTTCATACACTTATAGCTCTAGTGCATCCGTTGCATGGCAATCCCTACTCACTCACATTGATATCTATTGATGGGCATCTCCATAGCCCATTGATACGCCTAGTTGATGTGAGACTATCTTCTCCTTTTTTGTCTTCTCCACAACCACCATTCTATTCCAGCATAGTGCTATATCCATGGCTCACGCTCATATATTGCGTAAAGATTGAAAAAGTTTGAGAACATAAAAAGTATGAAACAATTGCTTGGCTTGTCATCAGGGTTGTGCATGATTGAATACTTTGTGTGATGAAGATAGAGCATAGCCAGACTATATGATTTTGTAGGGATAACTTTCTTTGGCCATGTTATTTTGAGAAGACATGATTGCTTAGTTAGTATGCTTGAAGAATTATTATTTATATGTCAATATTAAACTTTTATCTTGAATCTTTCGGATCTGAACATTCATACCACTATAAAGAAAAATACTTTGAGAAATATGTTAGGAAGCTTTCCACATCAAAAATTCTGTTTTTATCATTTACATACTCGAGGACAAGCAGGAATTAAGCTTGGGGATGCTTGATACATCTCCAACGTATCTATAATTTTCGATTGCTCCATGCTATTATATTATATATTTTGGATGTTAATGGGCTTATTTTTACACTTTTATACTATTTTTGGGACTAACATATTAACCGGAGGCCCAGCCCAAATTGCTGTTTTTCGCCTATTTTAGAGTTTCACCGAAAAGGAATATCAAACGGAGTCCAAACGGAATGAAACCTTCGGGAGCATTATTTTTGGAACAAATGTGATCTAGGAGACTTGGAGTGGACGTCAAGAAACAATCGAGGAGGCCACGAGGCAGGGGGGCGCGCCCACCCCCTGGGCGCACCCTCCACCCTCGTGGGCCCCTTGTTGCTCCACCGACGTACTTCTTCCTCCTATATATATATATATATATATATATATATATATATATATATATATATATATATATCCATATACCCTGCAAACATCCAGGAGCACCACGAAACCCTATGTCCACCGCCGCAACCTTCTGTACCCAAGAGATCCCATCTTGGGGCCTTTTCCGGAGCTCCGCCGGAGGGGGCATTGATCACGGAGGGCCTCTACATCAACTCCATGGCCCCTCCGATGATGTGTGAGTAGTTTACTTCAGACCTTTGGGTCCATAGATAGTAGCTAGATGGCTTCTTCTCTCTCTCTCTCTCTCTCTCTCTCTCTCTCTCTCTGGATCTCAATACAAAGTTCTCCTCGATTCTCTTGGAGATCTATTCGATGTAATCTTCTTTTGCGGTGTGTTTGTCGAGATCCGATTAATTGTGGGTTTATGATGAAGTTTATCTATGAAAAATATTTGAATCTCCTCTGAATTCTTTTATGTATGATTGGTTTATCTTTGCAAGTCTCTTCGAATTATCAGTTTGGTCTGGCCTACTAGATTGAACTTTCTTGCAATGGGAGAAGTGCTTAGCTTTGGGTTCAATCTTGCGGTGCTCGATCCCAATGACAGAAAGGGAAACAACATGTATTGTGTTGTTGCCATCGAGGATAAAAAGATGGGGTTTACATCATATTGCATGAGTTTATCCCTCTACATCATGTCATCTTGCTTAAGGCATTACTCTGTTCTTATGAACTTAATACTCTAGATGCATGATGGATAGCGGTCGATGTGTGGAGTAATAATAGTAGATGCAGAATCGTTTCGGTCTACTTGTCTCGGACGTGATGCCTATATACATGATCATGCCTAGATATTCTCATAATTATTCGCTTTTCTATCAATTGCTCAATAGTAATTTGTTCACCCACCGTAATACTTATGCTTTCTTGAGAGAAGCCACTAGTGAAACCTATGGCCCCCGAGTCTATTCTCCATCATACAAGTTTCCAATCTACTTTATTTTGCAATCTTTACTTTCAATCTATATCATAAAAATACCAAAAATATTTATCTTATTATTATCATCTCTATCAGATCTCACTCTTGCAAGTGGCCGTGAAGGGATTGGCAACCCCTTTAGCACGTTGGTTGCGAGGTTCTTATTTGTTTGTGTAGGTACAAGGTGACTCGCGCATGGTCTCCTACTGGATTGACACATTGGTTCTCAAAAACTAAGGGAAATACTTACGCTGCTTTACTGCATCACCCTTTCCTCTTCAAGGGAAAACCAACGCAGTTCTCAAGAGGTAGCACTTACCGAAGGATGATTGCTATGATGATTGTTATGATCCTGTTGATTCTTTTGAAATATCCCTTTTTGATGATGCTTGCTATGCTTGTGGCCAAGATGCCAATATGAATTATTCTTATGGAGATGAACTTGCTATAGTTCCTTATGTTAAACATGAAATTGTTGCTATTACACCCACACATGATAGTCCTATTATCTTTTTGAATTCTCCCGACTACACTATATCGGAGAAGTTTTCCCTTATTAAGGATTATATTGATGGTTGTGTTTTACTACTACACATGATGATTTTGATAGATATAATATGCATGTGCTTTCTGCTCCTACTTTCAATTATTATGAGAGAGGAACTACATCTCCGCCTCTCCATGTTTCCAATATGATAAAATTGCAAGAAACTTCTTATGCTATGCATTGGCCTTTACTTTGTGTGCACGAATTGTTATTTTATGACATGCTGATGCATAGGAAGAGAGTTAGACTTCGTCATTACATGATATATGTTGCTTTGTGCTCACTACTAAATGCCAAATCATTGCTAATTCAAATTGGCTTTGATATACCTTGGGATCCGGGTGGATTCATTACTTGAGCACCTTATGCCTAGCTTAATGGCTTTAAGGAAAGCGCTGCCAGGGAGACAACCCGAAAGTTTTAGAGAGTCATTTATTTCTGTTGAGTGCTTTTATATAGTTTTAAAAAAATGTGCCAAGATTTGCCTTTAGGATGTTTACATTGCTTGTTGGTTTGTGCGGTGTGAGACATAAACTTTGTCTGTAGTGCGCGATTTTACATTTTTTACTGGAACATCAAACGGTTTTGAAACTTTTTTCATTGTCTTTCTATACAAAGTTTTTATTTTTCCTAATTTGTTCAGAATTTTTGGAGTAACAGAAGTATGGTGAATGTTCAGATTACTACAGACTGTCCTGTTTAAGACAGATTCTGTTTTTGATGCATAGTTTGCTTGTTTTGATGAAACTATCGATTTCTATCAGTGTACTAAGCCATGAAAAAGTTATATTACAGTAGCTAAATCAAAAACAAAATATCAATTGGTTTGCAACAGTACTTAGAGTAGTGATTTGCTTTATTATACTAATGGATCTTACCGAGCTTTCTGTTGAGTTTTGTGTGGATGAAGTGTTCGAAGATCGAGGAGGTCTCGATGTGAGGAGAAGGAGGAGAGGCAAGCGTCTAAGCTTGGGGATGCCCCGGAAGGCATCCCATCTTTCTTCAACAAGTATCGGTATGTTTTCAGATTCGTTTCATTCATGCGATATGTGCAAATCTTGGAGCGTCTTTTGCATTTAGTTTTCACTTTTATTTGATGCACCATGATGGTATGAGATAGTCCATTGTTGATTTATAGAATGCTCATTGCACTTCACTTATATTTTTTGAGTATGGCTTTATAGAATGCTTCATGTGCTTCACTTATATCATTTGAAGTTTGGATTGCCTGTTTCTCTTCACATGGAAAACCGCCATCTGTAGAATGCTCTTTTGCTTCACTTATATTTGTTAGAGTGTGGGCATTTCTTTTGTAGAAACAATTAAACTCTCTTGCTTCACTTATATCTATTTAGAGAGATGACAGGAATTAGTCATTCACATGGTTAGTCGTAAAATCCTACATAAAACTTGTAGATCACTGAATATGATATGTTTGATTCCTTGCAAGAGTTTTGCGATATAAAGATGGTCATATTAGAGTCATGCTAGTGGGTAATTGTGGATTGTAGAAATACTTATGTTGAAGTTTGTGATTCCCGTAGCATGCACATATGGTGAACCGTTATGTAACGAAGTTGGAGCATGAGGTATTTATTGATTCTCTTCCTTATGAGTGGCAGTCGGGGACGAGCGATGGTCTTTTCCTACCAATATAGCCCCCTAGGAGCATGCGCGTAGTACTTTGTTTCAATGACTAATAGATTTTTGCAATAAGTATGTGAGTTCTTTATGACTAATGTGAGTCCATGGATTATACGCACTCTCGCCCTTCCATCATTGCTAGCCTCTTCGGTACCGTGGATTGCCCTTTCTCACCTCTAGAGTTGGTGCAAACTTCGCCGGTGCATCCAAACCACGTGATACGATATGCTCTATCACACATAAGCCTCCTTATATCTTCCTCAAAACAGCCACCATACCTACCTATCATGGCATTTCCATAGCCATTCCGAGATATATTTCCATGCAAGTTCCATCATCTTCATATACATGACTTGAGCATCATTGTCATATTGCTTTGCATGATCGTAAGATAGCTAGCATGATGTTTTCATGGCTTGTCCGTTTCTTGATTTCATTGCTACGCTAGATCATTGCACATCCCGGTACACCGCCGGAGGCATCCATATAGAGTCATATTTTGTTCTAGTATCGAGTTGTAAGTAAATAAAAGTGTGATGATCATCATTATTAGAACATTGTCCCATGTGAGGTTATCAAAATAAAAGTGGCCAGAGAAGCCCCCCCCCCAAAAAAAAAGACAGAGAGGCCAAAGAAGCCTAAAAAATAAAAATAAAAAAAAGAAGAAGAAAAGAAAAAAAAGAAAAAAAAGAGAGAAAAGAGAGAAGGGACAATGTTACTATCCTTTTACCACACTTGTGCTTCAGAGTAGCACCATGATCTTCATAGAGAGAGTCTCCTACATTGTCACTTCCATATACTAGTGGGAATTTTTCATTATATAACCTGGCTTGTATATTCCGATGATGGGCTTCCTCAAATGCCCGAGGTCTTCATGAGCAAGCAAGTTGGATGCACACCCACTTAGTTTTCAGTTTGAGCTTTCATACACTTATAGCTCTAGTGCATCCGTGGCATGGCAATCCCTACTCCTCACATTGACATCAATTGATGGGCATCTCCATAGCCCATTGATTAGCCGCGTCGATGTGAGACTTTCTCATTTTTGTCTTCTCCACACAACCTCCACCATCATATTCTATTCCACTGTAACGCCCCGAGACCATTGCGCAGGTGTCTTCCAGTTATTCGTTGTTGTTGCCATGTCATTCGCTTGCGTGTTGCATCTTGTCATGCCATCATGTGCATTGCATCATCTTGTTTTAAAAACTTGCATTCGTCCGGGTTCCTCCAGTTCTTTCCATTGTCCGTTCTGAGCCCAGACACACTTGCACGCGCCCGCGGCACATCCGAAATATTATTTTATAAGTGGCCGGAAAATGTTCTCGGAATGGGTTGAGTGTTGGTGTGCGGTCTTGTTATGTTGTAGGTAGGCCGCCTGCCAAGTTTCATCGCATTCGGAGTTCGTTTGATGCCCCAATGGATAAATATAGCGGCAATAGTAGCCGGTCTTTTCGTTGGACGTTTTCGGTCTCCGGAAACCGTGCCGGGTTGCATCTCTCCCCTCTCCTCTCAGTCCAAGCCCTTCTTCACAGCCCACCTGCAGCCCACCTAAACCCCCTCTGACCGGAACCGTTCGATTGCGATCGGAGGGTCCAGAAACGGCCTCAAACCCCCAACCATAGCTCATTCTTCCACCCTCCTCCTCATTTTTCCGCGCAGCCCAACCTCCACCCGGCACTTGTCGCCGTCAGATCCGCTCCGCCACTGCCACTTGGCCTCCTCCAGCGCCGCCAACTCGCCGTCGCCATGTGGCGCCACCCCAGTGGGCAGCGCCGCCGCCCCGCCCAACCAGACGAAGCCACGTCGCGCCTGCCTCCCCCCACTTTGCTGTGGCCCTGGAGACCCATCGCGGGCCCGCCCGGGCCTGAGCCGCCCACCGCCGTCGCCCGTAGGCGCCCGCGAGAGCCCGAGCCAGGGGCCCGTCCCGAGCGCCCAAGATCTTCTCGAGCGCCGCTGGTGGCCGTCATCCGCGCCGGAGTCCGCTAGCGTCGTCCCCTGCATCCTCCCGCATCTATGACCCCTGCACCGCCATCCGTTGCCGCCCCGCTGTCCCCTCCTTCCGCATCCCGCCGAAGCTGCTAGCCAAGGCCTCGTTGCTGGAACCTCGCCGGCATCTCCTTCCGACCCAGATCCGGTGCCCCACCACCGTCGATGCCCGGCCCCGTAGTCGCCGGAAACGGACACTTCCGCCTCGCCTCCTTCCGGATCCGGCAAGTCCACGGCCGGATCTGGCTTCCACAACCGCCACCCGCCGTCGAAGTTCGCCGGATTCGTCCTGCCTCATCCTCGTCAGGAGGTCGGGGATGAGTCCCTCCCATCGTGGGCCTCGTAGGCAGAACTGGCCCACCTTCCCCCCGCGGCCTGCTGCGGCCCGGCCTCTCCTCCAGCTGGGGTTGGCCCAAAGTGAGCAGCTCCCAGCACCTCCAGTTTCAGCCCATTTGTTTTTTTCTTTGTACAGAGAATTTGCCTAATTAACCAAAGAACGCAGTTTTGCAGAAAAGAACTTCATGTTCATGCATATTATACCTCATCATCCGTGCATCGGTTTAAAATGAACTATATATGAAATATGACTAGAATTTCGTCTAGTTTCATAATATGCCACTTTCATGCATGTTAAAAATGTTTAAACTTGTTGTTTGCTTTGTTTTGCCATATTGCCACGCTAAAATGCTTTATAACCGTAGCTCCAAACTTAGCAAACTTTATATGTAAATGGGGTAGAAAAATGCATAGATTATCATGGTGACCTTACTTTGCATGTTTAACAACTCTAAAATATGTCTTAGGGCAGAACAGTACCAAATCTAAAATATGCACATGAGAATTTTTCCGGACTTGTTACTTGTTGTTCGGGCCTCATTTAAACTTGCCTAGATAGGCAATTTTCATATGCTTCACCTCTTGCCATGTTAATCAACATTGAATATTGTTGGGTACATAAACGAGATCGAACGAAATAACTTGAATGTGGTGTTCCGTCAATATGCAACGGAGTTGCATATTGAGCTCCACTTAATTTGTAGGATTGTTTGTGCATTTTGCCATGCCATGCCTCATTTAAACCGGACATGCATCATACTTGGTTGTGCATCATACCATGTTTATGTGATGGTTGTTACTATGTTGCTTGCTTCTTTCCGGGTTGCTTCTCTCGTTAGCTTCGGTTTCGGAGTCGTGAGGATCCGTTCGACTACATCCATTCGTCTACTTCATGGACTCGTTCTTTCCCTTGCGAGATCTCAGGCAAGATGACCATACCCTCGAAATCACTTCTATCTTTGTTGGCTAGTTGTTCGCTCTATTGCTATGCCGCGCTACCTACCACTTGCTATATCATGCCTCCCATATTGCCATGTCAAGCCTCTAACCCACCTTTCCTAGCAAACCATTGTTTGGCTATGTTACCGCTTTTGCTCATCCCTTCTTATAGCGTTGCTAGTTGCAGGTGAAGATGAAGCTTGTTCCATGTTGCCACATGGATATGTTGGGATATCACAATATCTCTTATTTAATTATTTAATGCATCTATATACTTGGTAAAGGGTGGAAGGCTCGGCCTTATGCCTGGTGTTTTGTTCCACTCTTGCTGCCCTAGTTTCCGTCATACTAGTGTTATGTTCCTTGATTTTGCGTCCCTTATGTGGTTGGGTGTTATGGGAACCCCTTGACAGTTTGCTTTGAATAAAACTCCTCCAGCAAGGCCCAACCTTGGTTTTACATTTGCCTAACAACCTATCACCTTCCCTTGGGTTCTACAGACTCAAGGGTCATCTTTATTTTAACCCCCCAGGCCAGTGCTTCTCTAAGTGTTGGTCCGAACCAGAGCACCGTGCGGGACCGTCCCTTGGAAACTTGGGTTATGTTGGTACCTGTACGCTTAGCTTATCTGGTGTTTCCCTGCGAATGAGATATGTGCAGCTCCTATCGGGATGTCGGCACATCGGGCGGTCTTGCTGGTCTTGTTTTATCATTGTCGAAATGTCTTGTAACCAAGATTCTGAGTCTGATCGGGTCTTCTTGGGGGAAGGAATATCCTTCGTTGACCATGGGAGCTTGTGATGGGCTAAGTTGGGACACCCATGCAGGGTATAAACTTTCGAGAGTCGTGCCCGCGGTTATGTGGTAGATGGGAATTTGTTAATATCCGGTTGTAGAGAACTTGACACTTAACTTAATTAAAATGCATCAACCATGTGTGTAGCCGTGATGGTCTCTTTACGGCGGAGTCCAGGAAGTGAACACGGCTTTGGAGTTATGCTTGAACGTAAGTAGTTTCAGGATCACTTCTTGATCACTTCTAGTTCACGACCGTTGCATTGCTTCTCTTCTCGCTCTTATTTGTGTATGTTAGCCACCATATATGCTTAGTGCTTGCTGCAGCTCCACCTCATAACCTTTCCCTACCCATAAGCTTAAATAGTCTTGATCTCGCGGGTGTGAGATTACCAAGTCCTCGTGGCTCATAGATACTTCCAAACAGTTGCAGGTGCCGATGATACCAGTGCAGATGACGCAACCGAGCTCAAGTGGGAGATCAATGAAGATCTTGATCGTTGTTTTGTTCTGTTTCCTTTTGATCAGTAGTGGAGCTAAGTTGGGATGATCGGGGATCTAGCATTTGGGGTTGTCTTCCTTTTATTTTGGTTCCGTAGTCGGACATTGTATTCTGGATGATGTATGTTTATCTTTTATTTGTGTGAAGTGGCTATTGTAAGCCAACTCTTTATCCCTTTCTTATTCAGTACATGGGATTGTGTGAAGATTACCCCTGTTGCGACAAACCTACCGTGCGGCTATGCCTCTAAGTCGTGCCCCGACACGTGGGAGATATAGCCGCATTGTGGGTGTTACAAGTTGGTAATCAGAGCCATCCCCGACTTAGGAGCCCCCTGCTTGATCGAATCGCTGATGTTGTTGAGTCTAGAACAAAATGTTTTGAGTCTTAGGATTACACATATCGGAAAGTAGGATTCTTTTTACTCCTCAGTCCCTTCATCGCTCTGGTGAGGCCTCCTGACATAGAGTTTTGGCTCTTCTCTCCTCAAATTTCATGATTTTTTTAAGATCACGCGGGTATCTTGGAATCGTTCCGATGGTTTTGTGACGAGAACATTGTTCTTGGTGCCTCCTGACATTTAGGGGTTGTGGCAGTGTCCTGGGGAGTTGAGCTCCAAGGTGTTGTCGTCACAATTTTATCATTGCAGTTCTGGAATACCTGAGTTCGCCGACATCAAAAATCTATTTTATGCAGTTGTTGCTGAATAACCTCGACGCCACCCAGTACTAGGCCGGGAGTTCGGGAGTATTGTCGTAACTCGTATAACAGATGTTTTTCGAAGGTTGAGGTAAATGATTTCCGAAGGTTTCTTGGTTATGTGTTGAAGGATGGATACAGCTGGATGTAGGTATTGTTAGTTTTGGGTGAGATATTATGCTTCCCATGTATCCCCAGCACCTGATTGCATAACAAGAAATTTTTGGGAGTTTATAAGTGGGAATTCAAGTATCATGTAGGATATCCTTCTAACAAACACATGATACGATATGGGATCTATCGTATGTTTGTTTCCGGCTTATTTTGCAAGCCAATCCTTTGTTTTGTTTTGAGTTGTGGTATTCGAGTTTCTTCGAAGTCAAATGTCGATTCCGTACCTTTTCTAAGCGGTGTTCTCATATTCCTATGTGAATACAAATCCTTCATGATAATCGAGATTGTCTTGTCAATTCTTTCCAACCGGCGTGCTTCTCTTCGAGATGATCCCATCATTCTCTCCATCCGTAAAATCAATTATCAGTTCTTCTCAACGGAGTTTGTTTCATCCGTCCCAAGTTGCCTTTTGTTTTACCCACCCTCCCACCCTTTTTTTTCAAGGACTCAGATTTCTGAATCACGTATCCATCTTATGGTTGTGAAGTTTCTTCATTTTTCCGTTAATGTTATTATCCGGTGATTATCATGAAGATTCTAACGGAGCTTCTAGTTCATCATTCTTCGTTCTCTTTCTTCTCCGGTGGATTCAAATGAAGCTTTCGGTGTTGATCATATCTTTTTCATTGGTTCACATGCTTTCCATGTTGGAAGTTCTTATCGAAGACTTTCTTATTTATTCACCTCTCACTATTCATTTGTTCCGGAGTGCCGAAGATATCTCAGAAGATTCACGTTTCCATTCCTAATTCCGTTCAAGCTGTTTCGAGGTTGTTATCTCCTTTGAGTCATTTAATTCAACCGGTGCAATCTCTCTTCAAAATCATTCCAAAGGTGTGTCTTTTGAGTGGGCCCTAACCCATAGGTCTTTTCCCAGGATCTTACCTGACTCTTCTTTTCCCGGTGTTATTCTCAAATTCATTTCAAGTATGTCGTGAGAATGAATTATCATCAGGCATATGTATTTTTCCAAGATCTGTCAAATTCTTTTCATTGTTGGCTCAACCTCTTCGCTTTTGATTCTTCCGGAGTGTCTAAATAATTCATGGTGGTGTTTCTCGTCGTCATTCTCAGATTTTGAAGACCGAGGAAGAGTTCCTCTTAAATTCTTACCCATTCTTCCAAAGATGCGAAGTTCAAGCTTGATGCCATCCTTTCATAATTGTTTTCGATTGCAATTCATGAGTCTTTTCAATTTGATTCTCCGGATCCCTGCTACCTCTTGAGCACTGCGTTGGATTTCCCCGAAGAGGAAGGGATGATGCAGCAGAGTAGTGTAAGTATTTCCCTCAGTTTTTGAGAACCAAGGTATCAATCCAGTAGGAGGATACGCTCGAGTCCCTCGTACCTACACAAAAACAATAGCTCAACGCAATCAACACGCTTAGGGGTTGTCAATCCCTTCACGGTCACTTACGAAAATGAGATCTGATAGAGATGATAAATAATATTTTTGGTATTTTTGGTATAGAGATGCAAAGTAAATAAAGTAAAAGCAAAGCAATAATTAAGTAATGGAGATTGATATGATGAGAAAGAGACCCGGGGGCCATAGGTTTCACTAGTGGCTTCTCTCAAGAGCATAAGTATTCTACGATGCGTGAACAAATTACTGTTGAGCAATTGACAAAATTGAGCATAGTTATGAGAATATCTAGGTATGATCATGTATATAGGCATCACGTCCGAGACAAGTAGACCGAAACGATTCTGCATCTACTACTATTACTCCACTCATCGACCGCTATCCAGCATGCATCTAGAGTATTAAGTTAAAAACAGAGTAACGCCTTAAGCAAGATGACATGATGTAGAGGGATAGTTTCATGCAATATGATAAAAACCCCATCTTGTTATCCTCGATGGCAACGATACAATACGTGCCTTGCTGCCCCTTCTGTCACTGGGAAAGGACACCGCAAGATCGAACCCAAAGCTAAGCACTTCTCCCATGGCAAGAACAACCAATCTAGTAGGCCAAACCAAACTGATAATTCGAAGAGACTTGCAAAGATAACCAATCATACATAAAAGAATTCAGAGAAGATTCAAATATTATTCATAGATAGACTTGATCATAAACCCACAATTCATCGGTCTCAACAAACACACCGCAAAAAGAAGATTGCATCGAATAGACATCCACGAGAGAGGGGGAGAACATTGTATTGAGATCCAAAAAGAGAGAAGAAGCCATCTAGCTAGTAGCTATGGACCCGTAGGTCTGAAGTAAACTACTCACACTTCATCGGAGGGGCTTGGATGATGATGTAGAAGCCCTCCGTGATCGATGCTCCCTCCAGCGAAGCTCTGGAACAGGCCCCAAGATGGGATCTCATGGATACAGAAAGTTGCGGCGGTGGAATTAGGTTTTTTGGCTCCGTATCTGATCGTTTGGGGGTACATGGGTATATATAGGAGGAAGAAGTGCGTCGGTGGAGCTTCGAGGGGCCCACGAGGCAGGGGGCGTGCCCTGGGGGGGCGCTCCACCCTCGTGACCACCTCGTGGCTTTCTTGACGGAGGGTCCAAGTCTCCTGGATCTTATCTGATGAGAAAATCACGTTTCCGAAGGTTTCATTCCGTTTGGACTCCGTTTGATATTCCTTTTCTTCGAAACCCTAAAACAGGCAAAAAACAGCAATTCTGGGCTGGGCCTCCGGTTAATAGGTTAGTCCCAAAAATAATATAAAAGTGGATAATAAAGCCCAATAATGTCCAAAACAGTAGATAATATAGCATGGAGCAATCAAAAATTATAGATACGTTGGAGACGTATCAAGCATCCCCAAGCTTAATTCCTGCTCGTCCTCGAGTAGGTAAATGATAAAAACAGAATTTTTGATGCGGAGTGCTACTTGGCATAATTTCAATGTAAATCTTCTTAATTGTGGTATGAATATTCAGATTCAAAAGATTCAAGACAAAAGTTCATGTTGACATAAAAATAATAATACTTCAAGCATACTAACAAAGCAATTATGTCTTCTCAAAATAACATGGCCAAAGAAAGCTATCCCTACAAAATCATATAGTCTGGCTATGCTCTATCTTCACCACACAAAGTATTTAAATCATGCACAACCCCGATGACAAGCCAAGCAATTGTTTCATACTTTTGACATTTTCAAAACTTTTTCGATCTTCACGCAATACATGAGCGTGAGCCATGGATATAGCACTATAGGTGGAATAGAATGGTGGTTGTGGAGAAGACAAAAAGGGAGAAGATAGTCTCACATCAACTAGGCATATCAACGGGCTATGGAGATGCCCATCGATAGATATCAATGTGAGTGAGTAGGGATTGCCATGCAACGGATGCACTAGAGCTATAAGTATATGAAAGCTCAACAAAAGAAACTAAGGGGGTGTGCATCCAACTCGCTTGCTCATGAAGACCTAGGGCATTTTGAGGAAGCCCATCATTGGAATATACAAGCCAAGTTCTATAATGAAAAATTCCCACTAGTATATGAAAGTGACATAATGAGAGACTCTCTATCATGAAGATCATGGTGCTACTTTGAAGCACAAGTGTGGTAAAAGGATAGTAACATTGTCCCTTCTCTCTTTTTTCTCTCATTATTTTTTGATTTTTTTTATTTGGGCCTTTCCCTTTTTTTATGGCCTCTTTTTTTCGTCCGGAGTCTCATCCCGACTTGTGGGGGAATCATAGTCTCCATCATCCTTTACTCACTTGGGACAATGCTCTAAAAATTATGATAATCACACTTTTATTTTTCTTACAACTCAACAATTACAACTCGATACTTAGAAAAAAATATGACTCTATATGAATGCCTCCGGCGGTGTACCGGGATATGCAATGAATCAAGAGTGACATGTATGAAAGAATTATGAACGGTGGCTTTGCCACAAATACAATGTCAACTACATGATCATGCTAGCAATATGACAATGATGGAGCTTGTCATAATGAATGGAACGGTGGAAAGTTGCATGGCAATATATCTCGGAATGGCTATGGAAATGCCATGATAGGTAGGTATGGTGGCTGTTTTGAGGAAGGTATTTGGTAGGTGTATGATACCGGCGAAAAGTGCGCGGTACTAGAGAGGCTAGCAATATTGGAAGGAAGGGAAGTGCGTATAATCCATGGACTCAACATTAGTCATAAAGAACTCATATACTTATTGCAAAGTATTGTGCGCATGCTCCTAGGGGGATAGATTGGTAGGAAAAGACCATCGCTTGTCCCCGACCGCCACTCATAAGGAAGACAATCAATAAATAAATCATGCTCCGACTTCATCACATAACGGTTCACCATACGTGCATGCTATGGGAATCACAAACTTTAACACAAGCATTTCTCAAATTCACAACTACTCAATTAGCATGACTAATATCACCATCCTCATATCTCAAAACAATTATCAAGCATCAATTTCTTCTTAGTATTCAACGCACTCAAAAGAAAGTTTTACAAATCTTGAATACCAAGCATATTTATTATTAAGAAAATTACCATTCTATTAAGACTCTCAAAATAATCTAAGTGAAGCACGAGGGATCAATTGTTTCTATAAAACAAATCCACCACCGTGCTCTAAAAGATATAAGTGAAGCACTAGAGCAAAATTATATAACTCAAAAGATATAAGTGAAGCACATAGAGTATTCTATCAAATTCCAAATTATGTATGGCTCTCTCAAAAGGTGTGTACAGCAAGGATTATTGTGGTAGACTAACAAGCAAAGACTCAAATCATAGAAGACGCTCCAAGCAAAACACATATCATGTGGTGAATAAAAATATAGCTCCAAGTAAAGTTACCGATAGAAGTAGACGAAAGAGGGGATGCCTTCCGGGGCATCCCCAAGCTTTGGCTTTTAGGTGTTCTTAGATTATCTTGGGGGTGCCATGGGAATCCCCAATCTTAGGCTCTTGCCACTCCTTGTTCCATAATCCATCAAATCTTTACCCAAAACTTGAAAACTTCACAACACAAAACTTGAAGTAGAAAACTCGTGAGCTCCGTTAGCGAAAGAAAACAAAAGACCACTTCAAGGTACTGTAATGAACTCATTATTTATTTATATGGGTGTTTTACCTACTTTATTCCAACTTATATATGGATTATAAACTATTTTACTAGCCATAGATTCATCAAAATAAGCAAACAACACACGAAAAACAGAATCTGTCAAAAACAGAATAGTCTGTAGTAATCTGTAGCGAGCGCAAGACCTGGAACCCCAAAAATTCTAAAATAAATTTCTGGACGTGAGGAATTTATCTATTAATCATCTTCAAAAATAATTAACTAAATAGAACTCTCCAAATAAAAATGACAGCAGTTCTCGTGAGCGCTAAAGTTTCTGTTTTTTTTACAGCAAGTTCAACAAGACTTCACCCAAGTCTTCCCAACGGTTCTACTTGGCACAAACACTAATTAAACACAAAAGCACAACCAAAACAGAGGCTAAATAATTTATTTATTACTAAACAGGATCAAAAATCAAGGAATAAAAATAAAATTGGGTTTCCTCCCAACAAGCGCTATCGTTTAACGCCCCTAGATAGGCATAACAAGCAAGAATAGATCTAGGTATTGCCATCTTTGGTAGGCAATCCATAAGTGGCTCTCATGATAGATTCATATGGTAATTTTATTTTCTTTCTAGGAAAGTGTTTCATGCCCTTTTTAATGGAAATTGAAATCTAATATTCCCTTCCTTCATATCAATAATTGCACCAACCGTTCTAAGGAAAGGTCTACCAAGAATAATAGGGCAAGAAGGATTGCAATCTATATCAAGAACGATAAAATCTACGGGCACATAATTCCTATTTGCAACAATAAGAACATCATTAATTCTTCCCATAGGTTTCTTAATAGTGGAATCCGCAAGATGCAAGTTTAGAGAGCAATCATCAAAATCACGGAAATCTAGTAAATCACACAAAGTTTTGGGAATAGTAGAGACACTAGCACCCAAATCACACAAAGCATAAAACTCATAATTTTTAATTTTAATTTTAATAGTTGGTTCCCACTAATCATAAAGTTTTCTAGGTATAGAAACTTCCAATTCAAGTTTTTCTTCATAAGATTGCATCAAGGCATCAACGATATGTTTAGTAAACGCTTTATTTTGACTATAAGCGTGAGGAGATTTTAGCACGGATTGCAACAAGGAAATACAATCAATCAAAGAGCAATTTTCATAGTTAAATTCCTTGAAATCCATAATAGTGGGTTTAGCAATATCTAGGGTTTTAATTTCTTCAATCCCACTTTTATCAAATTTAGCATCAAGATCAACAAATTCCGAATTCTTAGAAAGCCTTCTAGGTAAAGGTGGATCATATTCAGTCCATCATTATCAAGATTCATATTGCAAAACAAAGATTTAATAGGGGACACATCAATAACTTTTAGATCTTCATCATTATTTTCATAGGAACTAGAAGAACACACTTTTATAAAGGCATCTTTCTTAGCACGCATCCTAGCGGTTCTTTCTTTGCACTCGTCAATGGAAATTCTCATGGCTTTGAGAGACTCATTGATATCATGCTTAGGTGGAATAGATCTAAGTTTCAAAGAATCAACATCAAGAGCAATTATATCAACGTTCCTAGCCAAATCATCAATCTTAAGCAATTTTTCTTCAATCATAGCATTAAAATTCTTTTGCGAAGAAATAAATTCTTTAATATTAGATTCAAAATCAGAGGGCATCTTATTATAATTTCCATAAGAATTGTTGTAGGAATTACCATAATTATTAGAGGGATTACTAGGATAAGGCCTAGGATTGAAATTTCCTCTATACGCATTGTTACCAAAATTGTTCCTACCAACAAAATTCACATCCATAGGTCATTATTATTCTCAATCAAGGTAGACAAGGGCATATCATTAGGATCAGAAGAAACACTCTTATTAGCAAATAATTTCATAAGTTCATCCATCTTTCCACTCAAAACATTAATTTCTTCTATCGCATGCACCTTTTTAGTAGATCTTTCAGTATGCCATTGAGAATAATTAACCATAATATTATCTAGGAGTTTAGTAGCTTCTCCTAAAGTGATTTCCATAAAAGTGCCTCCCGTGGCCGAATCTAAAAGATTTCTAGAAGCAAAATTCAATCCGGCATAAAAAATTTGTATAATCATCCACAAATTCAAACCATGAGTAGGGCAATTACGTATCATTAATTTCATTCTCTCCCAAGCTTGTGCAACATGTTCATGATCAAGTTGTTTAAAATTCATAATATCGTTTCTAAGAGAGATGATCTTAGCGGGAGGAAAATACTTAGAGATAAAAGCATCTTTGCACTTGTTCCATGAATCAATACTATTTTTAGGCAAAGACGAAAACCAAGCTTTAGCACGATCTCTAAGCGAAAAAGGAAATAGCTTCAATTTAACAATATCATTATCGACATCTTTATTCTTTTGCATGTCACACAAATCAACGAAGCTATTAAGATGGGTAGCGGCATCTTCACTAGGAAGGCCGGAGAACGGATCTTTCATGACAAGATTCAACAAAGCAGTATTAATTTCACAAGATTCAGCATCGGTAAGACGAGCAATCGGAGTGCTAAGGAAATCATTATTATGGTGAAGTCACACAATTTAGTATTATCTTGAGCCATCACGACAAACAAGCAATCCAACACATGAGCAAACAAAAAGCAAATGGGCAAAAGAGGCAAATAGAGAGAGAGAGAGAGGGAGGATACAGAGAGAGAGGGCGAATAAAACAGCAAGGGTGAATTGGGGGGAGAGGACAACAAGAGGCAAATGGAAAATAATGTAATGCGGGAGATAGGGATTGTGATGGGTACTTGGTATGTTGACTTTTGCACAGACTCCCTGGCAACGGCGCCAGAAATTCTTCTTGCTACCTCTTGAGCACTGCGTTGGATTACCCCGAAGAGGAAGGGATGATGCAGCAGAGTAGCGTAAGTATTTCCCTCAGTTTTTGAGAACCAAGGTATAAATCCAGTAGGAGGCTACGCTGGAGTCCCTCGTACCTACACAAAAACAATAGCTCAACGCAACCAACGCGCTTAGGGGTTGTCAATCCCTTCACGGTCACTTACGAAAGTGAGATCTGATAGAGATGATAAATAATATTTTTGGTATTTTTGGTATAGAGATGCAAAGTAAATAAAGTAAAAGCAAAGCAATAATTAATTAATGGAGATTGATATGATGAGAAAGAGACCTGGGGGCCATAGGTCTCATTAGTGGCTTCTCTCAAGAGCGTAAGTATTCTACGATGGGTGAACAAATTACTATTGAGCAATTGACAGAATTGAGCATAGTTATGAGAATATCTAGGTATGATCATGTATATAGGCATCACGTCCGAGATAAGTAGACCGAAACGATTCTGCATCTACTACTATTACTCCACTCATCGACCGCTATCCAGCATGCATCTAGAGTATTAAGTTAAAAATAGAGTAACGCCTTAAGCAAGATGACATGATGTAGAGGGATAGTTTCATGCAATATGATAAAACCCCATATTGTTATCCTTGATGGCAACGATACAATACGTGCCTTGTTGCCCCTTCTGTCACTAGGAAAGGACACCGCAAGATCGAACCCAAAGCTAATCACTTCTCCCATGGCAAGAACAACCAATTTAGTAGGCCAAACCAAACTGATAATTCGAAGAGACTTGTAAAGATAACCAATCATACATAAAAGAATTCAGAGAAGATTCAAATATTATTCATAGATAGACTTGATCATAAACCCACAATTCATTGGTCTCAACAAACACACCGCAAAAATAAGATTACATCGAATAGATCTCCATGAGAGAGGGGGAGAACATTGTATTGAGATCCAAAAAGAGAGAAGAAGCCATCTAGCTACTAGCTATGGACCCGTAGGTCTGAAGTAAACTACTCACATTTCATTGGAGGGGCTTGGATGATGATGTAGAAGCCCTCCGTAATCGATGCCCCCTCCGTCGGAGCTCCGGAACAGGCCCCAAGATGGGATCTCGTGGATACAGAAAGTTGCGGCGGTGGAATTAAGTTTTTGGCTCCGTATCTGATTGTGTGGGGGTACGTGGGTCGTGGGTATATATAGGAGGAAGAAGTACGTCGGTGGAGCTTCTAGGGGACGAGGCAGGGGGCGTGCCCTAGGGGGGCGCCCTCCACCCTCGTGACCACCTCGTGGATTTCTTGACGGAGGGTCCAAGTCTCCTGGATCTTATCTGATGAGAAAATCACGTTTCCGAAGGTTTCATTCCGTTTGGACTCCGTTTGATATTCCTTTTCTTCGAAACCCTAAAACAGGCAAAAAACAACAATTCTGGGCTGGGCCTCTGGTTAATAGGTTAGTCCCAAAAATAATATAAAAGTGGATAATAAAGCCCAATAATGTCCAAAACAGTAGATAATATAGCATGGAGCAATCAAAAATTATAGATACATTAGAGACGTATCAAGCCCATCATCTCAGAATTATTCATTCCAGCTTTTTGCTCTAGTTCTTGAATTCTTCCGAGGCATCGCTCAAGTATTCTCTAATTAGCCCATGATTTCTTCGTTCTCTTGTATCTAAATTCTCTCAAGTATCTTCGTTCATTTTGTAATTCTTCCCGGTGAATTGTGCTTTTGTTACTTTCACATTGAATTATTACGGTGGTTCGTTCAATAGTTCTCTTTCTTGGTTATCATATCAATTTATTCGTTGTTTTCAATCCTACCGGAGGATCATTGAAGACCTTTCTCAAGTTTGCGTTATATCTCTCTTGATCATTTCTACGAGAATAAGTAGTATGCCAAATCCGTTGCTTGTCATCAATTTAATTTGGTGAAGGATGCGCATAACATAATTCGTATTCTTGCTTCATCCAAGGGATTGATTCATTCTTCCGGAGTTTGTTCACGATGAATAAATTCTCGGTCCAAGATGCTTCATCTTTTCTTTTCTGGAGTGCCAAGTTTTCCGCATTATCTCGTCACAAAGCTCCATCTAATCATCGCAAGGCTTCACCTTGTGTTTTCAACTTCTCTTTCTTTATATCATCCTTTTATTACTGGAGTTCTTCATGGAGGATCAACATGGTGGCTCATCAAGGATTATTTTCATCCTTCGTTTGTTCTTCAAGTTTTCTCTCGAAGCTCAGATCCGCCAAGCTATACTCTTAAATAAACATGGTGTTCAACACATGTCTTGTTTTGAGGAGTTCAAGCTTTCTTCATCTTGCATTCTGAAGTACAATTCATCCTACCTTATCATTTGAGGTGGTGTTATGTCATTCGTGACAACTTGAGTTCATGTTTCATGATTCAACAGTTGTCAAGAATGAGATAGTTAAACCCATCAATTTCTTCGAGCATGAGCTCTTCTCAATCCATCAATCTCTTCGTTGGAGTATCTTGGTTTAGATTTCACCGAAAGCCTTCCATTGGGAATGTTGCTATTGTGATGCTTATCAATGATCCAATCTTCTCCTTCCTATCCCGGTGAAATAAGCTTCTCGTCTCCTTGTTGATATAAATCCAATCTTTTGTTTCCATAGTGGCAGAATTTCGCCTCAATTTTGAGAAGTTTTCCATAAGCCCACTACAAGCTTATTCTTTTCGTTGTTGATTCTTCAAACAACTCTGTTCAATCCATCTTTTTAAGGATGCTCTTTCTAATTCAACTATGGGAGAAGTTGTCATTTCCTTCTCCGTCCCTTTATCCCAACAATCTAGCTTCTATTCTTTTGTTCCAGAAGCATTGTGATGTTGCTCTCTTCACTCTTCATCTCGAATTGTGAGGATCATGTTCTTTCCTTTTGCTTATTCATTTAACCGGAGTGTCGTGTTTTCTTTTGAGCTCTCTCATCTTATCAAGTTTTGCCTACCTTCTCAATTGGAGTGCCGTCTGAAATCTTTCTTACACCTTGTGCCATTCTTTCAATAGTTCCGCAGGCAGTGTGTTGCTGATCTCATCAAGTATCCTCTCATCTTGTCAAGTTCATGTTCAATTCCTTCCATTTCAGTCGGAGTGCTGCCCAAATTACAACATTCTTTTTCCTTCTCTATCTTGTTTTAACCGGAGTGTTGTGTCTACCATTCCACTTCTAACCGGACTCTCATCCAAGTGCTTTAGTTTTGTCAAGCTCATATTCTTTACCTTCCTTTTCCAATTGGAGTGTTGTCGTAATTGATCCTTATCGTTCCTTGTACATATCGTTTCTACCGGAGTGCTTGCATTTACTTCTTGTCCATTGCAACCCTTTTTCTTATGTCTTTCAACCTACAAGGTTCTAGTAATGTTCTTTGTTCCTCTTTTCTAACGGGGCGTTTTCAACTTTGTTCATCTTCGTTTTTTCTTTCTTTCAATTTGTTCAACCTCGCAAGGTTCTTTGGTTTCACTCATTTGTCAAGGAAGCAACTTAGTTTTACCTCTTCTCTTCCTCTTCCGTTTCCCGCCGGTGCCATCCTAGATCTCGGGACGAGATCCTCTCGTAGTGGTGGAGTGTTGTAACGCCCCTAGACCGTTGCGCCAGGTGTCTTCCAGTTATTCACTGTTGTTGCCATGTCATTCGCTTGCATGTTGCATCTTGTCATGCCATCATGTGCATTGCATCATATTGTTTTAAAAACATGCATTCGTCCGGGTTCCTCCAGTTCTTTCTGTTGTCCGTTCTGAGCCCAGACACACTTGCACGCGCCCGCGGCACATCCAAAATATTATTTTATAAGTGGCCGGAAAATGTTCTCAGAATGGGTTGAGAGTTGGTGTGCGGTCTTGTTATGTTGTAGGTAGGCCGCCTGCCAAGTTTCATCGCATTCGGAGTCCGTTTGATGCCCCAACGGATAAATATAGCGGCAATAGTAGCCGGTCTTTTCGTCGGACGTTTTCGGTCTCCGGAATCCATGCCGGGCTGCATCTCTCCCCTATCCTCTCAGTCCAAGCCCTTCTTCACAGCCCACCTACAGCCCACCTAAAACCCCTCTGACCGGAACCGTTCGATTGCGATCGGAGGGTCCAGAAACGGCCTCAAACCCCCAACCCTAGCTCCTTCTGCTATATATGGACACCTCCTAGTCCATTTTTGGCCTTCTTCCACCCTCCTCCTCATTTTTCTGCGCAGCCTAACCTCCACCCACCACTTGTCGCCGTCAGACCCGCTCCGCCGCCGCCACTTGGCCTCCTCCAGCGCGGCCACCTCTCCGTCGCCACGTGGCGCCACCCCAGTGGGCAGCGCCGCCGCCCCGCCCAACCAGACAAAGCCACGTCGCGCCTGCCTCCCCCCACTTCGTTGTAGCCCTGGAGACCCATCGCGGGCCCGCCCGGGCCCAAGCCGCCCACCACCGTCGCAGGGAGGCGCCCACGAGCGCCTGAGCCAGGGGCCCATCCCGAGCGCCCAAGATCTTCCCGAGCGCCGCTGGTGGTCGTCGTCCGCGCCGGAGTCCGCTAGCGCCGTCCCCTACATCCTCCCGCATCTACAACCCCTGCACCGCCATCCATCGCCGCGCCGCCCTCCCCTGCTTCCGCATCCCGCCGGAGCTGCTGCGCCAAGGCCTCGTCGCTGGAACCTCGCCGGAGTCTCCTTCCGACCCAGATCCGGCGCCCCACCACCATCGATGCCCGGCCCCGCAGTCGCCGGAAACGGCACTTCCGCCTCGCCTCCTTCCGGATCCGGCAAGTCCGCGGCCGGATCTGGCTTCCACAGCCGCTGCCCGCCGTCGAAGTTCGCCGTCTTCGTCCTGCCTCGTTCTCGTCATGAGGTCGGGGACGAGTCCCTCCCATCGTGGGCCTCGTAGGCAGAACCGGCCCACCTTCCCCCGCGGCCTGCTGCGGCCCGGCCTCTCCTCTTGCTGGGCTTGGCCCAAAGTGAGCAGCTCCCAGCACCTCTAGTTTCATCCCGTTTGTTTTTTTTCTTTGTCCAGAGAATTTGCCTAATTAACCAGAGAACATAGTTTTGCAGAAAAGACCTTCATGTTCATGCATATTATAACTCATCATCCGTGCATCGGTTTAAAATGAATTATATATGAAATATGACTAGAAATTCGTCTAGTTTCATAATATGCCACTTTCATGCATGTTAAAAATGTTTAAACTTGTTATTGCTTTGTTTTGCCATATTGCAATCCTAAAATGCTTTAATTCATAACTATTTAACCGTAGCTCCAAAGTTAACAAACTTTATATGTAAATGGGGTAGAAAAATGCATAGATTATCATGGCGACCTTACTTTGCATGTTTAACAACTCTAAAATATGGCTTAGGGCAGGACAGTACCAAATCTATAATATGCACATGAGGATTTTTCCGGACTTGGTGCTTGTTGTTCCGGCCTCATTTAAACTTGCCTAGATAGGTAGTTTTCATATGCTTCACCTCTTGCCATGTTAATCAACATTGAATATTGTTGGGTACATAATCGAGATCGAACTAAATAACTTGAATGTGGTGGTCCGCCAATATGCAACGGAGTTGCATATTGAGCTCCACTTAATTTGTAGGATTGTTTGTGCATTTTGCCATGGCATGCCTCATTTAAACCGGACATGCATCATACTTGGTTGTGCATCATACCATGTCTATGTGATGGTTTTTTACTATGTTGCTTTCTTCTTTCCGAGTTGCTTCTCTCATTAGCTTCAGTTTCGGAGTTGTGAGGATCCGTTCGTCTACTTCATGGACTCGTTCTTCCCCTTGCGGGATCTCAGGCAAGATGACCATACCCTCGAAATCACTTCTATCTTTGCTGGCTAGTTGTTCGCTCTATTGCTATGCCACGCTACCTACCACTTGCTATATCATGCCTCCCATATTGCCATGTCAAGCCTCTAACCCACCTTTTCTAGCAAACCGTTGTTTGGCTATGTTACCGCTTTTGCTCAGCCCTTCTTATAGTGTTGCTAGTTGCAGGTGAAGATGAAGCTTGTTCCATGTTGTCACATGGATATGTTGGGATATCACAATATCTCTTATTTAATTATTTAATGCATCTATATACTTGGTAAAGGGTGGAAGGATCGGCCTTATGCCTAGTGTTTTGTTCCACTCTTGCCGCCCTAGTTTCCATCATACCAGTGGTATGTTCCGTTTTGCGTCCCTTACGCGGTTGGGTGTTGTGGGAACCCCTTGAAAGTTCGCTTTGAATAAAACTCCTCCAGCAAGGCCAACCTTGGTTTTACATTTGCCTAACAACCTATCACCTTCCCTTGGGTTCAGCAGACTCAAGGGTCATCTTAATTTTAACCCCCCGGGCCAGTGCTTCTCTAAGTGTTGGTCCAAACCAGAGCACCGTGCGGGACCGTCCCTTGGAAACTTGGGTTATATTGGTACATGTACACTTAGCTTATCCGGTGTTGCCCTGAGAACGAGATCTGTGCAGCTCCTATCGGGATGTCGGTGCATCGGGCGGTCTTGCTGGTCTTGTTTTATCATTGTCGAAATGTCTTGTAACCGAGATTCCGAGTCTGATAGGGTCTTCTTGGGAGAAGGAATATCATTTGTTGACCGTGGGAGCTTGTGATGGGCTAAGTTGGGACACCCATGCAGGGTATAAACTTTCGAGAGCCATGCCCGCGGTTATGTGGCAGATGGGAATTTGTTAATATCCGGTTGTAGAGAACTTGACACTTAACTTAATTAAAATGCATCAACCGTGTGTGTAGCCGTGATGGTCTCTTTATGGCGGAGTCCGGGAAGTGAACACGGCTTTGGAGTTATGCTTGAACGTAAGTAGTTTCAGGATCACTTCTAGTTCACGACCGTTGCATTGCTTGTCTTCTCGCTCTTATTTGTGTATGTTAGCCACCATATATGCTTAGTGCTTGTTGCAACTCCACCTCATAAACTTTCCCTACCCATAAGCTTAAATAGTCTTGATCTCGCGGGTGTGAGATTGCTGAGTCCTCGTGGCACACAGATACTTCCAAACAGTTGCAGGTGCTGATGATACTAGTGCAGATGACGCAACCGAGCTCAAGTGGGAGCTCGATGAAGATCTTGATCATTGTTTTGTTCTGTTTCCTTTTGATCAGTAGTGGAGCCCAGTTGGGATGATCGGGGATCTAGCATTTGGGGTTGTCATCCTTTTATTTTGGTTCTGTAGTCAGACCTTGATTGTATTCTGGATGATGTATGTTTATCTTGTATTTGTGTGAAGTGGCGATTGTAAGCCAACTCTTTATCCCTTTTTATTCAGTACATGAGATTGTGTGAAGATTACCCCTCTTGCGACAAACCTACCATGCGGCTATGCCTCTAAGTTGTGCCCCGACACGTGGGAGATATAGCCGCATTGTGGGTGTTACATCCACCTATAGTGATATGGCCATGGTTCACGCTCATGTATTGCGTGAAAGTTGAAAAGGTTTGAGAAAGTAAAAAGTATGAAACAATTGCTTGGCTTGTCATCAGGGTTGTGCATGATTTGAATGCTTTGTGTGATGAAGATGGAGCATAGCCAGACCATATGATCTTGTTGGGGTGGCTTTCTTTGGCCATGTTATTTTGAAAAGACATGATTGCTTTATTAGTATGCTTGAAGTATTATTGTCTTAATGTCAAATGATAGACTATTGCTTTGAATCACTCATGTCTTAATATTCATGCCATGATTAGATTATGTGATCAAGATTATGCTAGGTATCATTCCACATCAAAAATTATCTTTTTTATCATTTAGCTACTCGAGGACGAGCAGGAATTAAGCTTGGGGTCCCCAGACTTGCCTGTCTGCGGCCCACGGCGTGGCCAAGCAGCAGGACGTACGGCCCATCCTCACCAACAAAGCATCCAAGACCCTTGCGAGGGGCCAAGCCTCACGAGGTGGATGACGCAAGAGCTCCTCAGGAGTGGCCTAGCTAGGCAGGCTCACGAGGAGCGGAGATATCAAGGCAAGGAGAACCTCACGAGACTCTCGTGACGTGAGCCATGACGATCGACACCAGACGGGCGCCAGCACGCGCGGTGTCCTTGTTTCCCCTTTGGTGCAAAGGAGGCAAGCGCAACCACGGAGTACCAAGGCCTCAGGCAAAGGTTGCCATTTCGGTGCAACAAGACCAAGACCATGAACTGCAATACGGAGGTCATCGTGGAGCCCGAGACGGCGTCACCACCAGAACCTTTCACAGGCGAATACCGCTTTTGTCAGGATAGCTTGTACTAGTTGTCCCCCTTCAAATTAGCCCGCCATTGTTGGCTCCCTTCCCGCTCAATATTTGGGAAGAGGATCAGGGCCTCTATAAATAGGACTAGCCACCACCATAGTGGAAGGGCGATCGGATCTCATCTCATCTTAGCTTGAGGGAATCTGCACACCACAAGTTCATACGCACAAGAACTCCTCAACCTCAGGAGGCTGTTCTCCCCCTTGTATTGTTCATCATCATCCCAAGAGGCAATCCACCACCACCACACTGGAGTAGGGTATTACACCACAACGGTGGCCCGAACCAGTATAAACCCCGTGTCTTTCTGTGTTGTGAGTTCATCGAGTTCGTCCGCAAGACCTTAGCGAGCTAGAGCGTGGATCGGTAGGAGGGAAAGACTTCACGTGCACCCCAGTGTTCGAACCTTAAGGGTTTGCTGGAACCCCACATCCGACATTTGGCGCACCAGGTAGGGGTGCGTCGTAGCTTCCCTTCCATTAGTTCGTCGCTCCGTCGCTCCATCGTCTCCATGGCGGACGCTCGCCGTGCTCGAGCCGAGCGTCGGACTGCCCTCGCTGCCCGCGTCACTCAGACGGCTCCCGTCGGCGGGCCGCCTCGTCGCTCTCTGTCTCCCGCTGCCAATGCTGCCACTGGCCCGATGGGGAACGAGCAGCAGGCATCCTCGCAGCATCCTTCGGTGTGGTAGTATGGCCGCATCGCTACTCCATCACTCACCCCTGCTGGTTCTTCGTCTCACGCGCACTGTGCTCCCATGGAGGCATGGGCCGCGCTCATCGCGGTGAACAAGCTCCTGCGTTACCGCCCCGTCGACGACCTCTACGAGGAGTGGTTCGACCGCGTCGCCGAGCTCGTTCGTGCCGCAGGGGGCTCTCCGATGCCATCCCACTCTCTACCTCCCCCTCAACTAGCCACGGGCGATGGGGCTCATGGCATGCCTCCACCGCCTCGACACCAAGACGGTGCCTCGGTGCCAAGGCGCGCGCCTCCGCGGCGTGATCCACCGCGCCCGGCGCCCGCACGTGAAGAAAGAAGCTTCCAAGAATTCCCGCGACCGCGAGAAGCTGCACCGGCGCTCCCCACGCCACCTTGTCAAGACCGCGTGCTGCCTGCAGTGGCGCAGCGCGAACCTCGCCAAGACCAAGCTCCGCCTTAGAAGCGGGCCCCGGCGACCACGGCTGGCTGCCGTGCCTTCACCCCCGAACTGCGTAGCATCGCCTAGCCAGGCAAGTTCAAGCCAGATCTACCTCCTCGATATGACGGCACCGCCGACCCCATGGAGTTCCTGCAGCTCTATGAGTTGAGCATCGAAGCGGCCAACGGCGACGAAGAAGTCATGGTGAACTGGTTTCCCATGGCTCTCAAGGATGGGGCCTGCTCCTGGCTCCTGAACCTGCAGCACGGCTCGATCTCCTCCTGGGACGAGATGCGCGACCGCCCACCGGCCACGGGCGATCTATGCTGCATCAAGCAACAGCCAGGAGAAACCCTCTAGAAGTACATCCAGCGCTTCAACAACACCCGCCTCAAGATCCCCAAGGTCACAGACGAAGCCATCATCTCCGTGTTCTCAGACGGCGTCCGTGACGTCAAGATGAAGGAAGAGCTGGCTATCCACGAGGAACTTTGCACATCTCAGGAGATGTTCAACCTGGTGACCAAGTGCGCAAGAGCTGAGGAGGGGCGCCTCTCTCTCCTTGAGTTGCCAGCTGCAGGAGTGGAGGAGAAGAAGGCCAAGGCCAAGGACGTGAAGCGCAAAGAGGCAGTAGTGCTCGCAGCGGAGCCCGACACCAAGTGAGGCAAAGATCAACCCGAGTCATCCAAGAATGGCCGACCGTTCTGCGCCTTCCACAACCTGAACACCCACAACACTAGCGACTACCAAGAGCTCAGAGCCATAAGGGAAGGACGCTTCGGTCGACGCCCCGAGCGCAATGACCGGGGCTACGGCCACGGGGGAGGACGCGGAGGCAGACGCTGGGACGACCGTGGCCCGCGCCAGGAGTGGCGCGACCGGCCTCGTGAGGACCGCTGGCAGGACCAACCTCAGGAGGGCGCCTGGAGGGACCCGCCTCGTGAGGATCACCCCCAGGGCAATGCCGGTCTTCCCTCGTTGCTGCCACCAAGAAAGAACAACGACCACCACCAGGACGAGGGGGCTGGGGGCTTCCAGGAGCCGTGTGTGATCGCTTGCATCTTGGGTGGTGCTCAGGCCCCAGCCTCTCAGCGCATCTTCAAACAGTTCACTCGCGAGGTGAACGCGGCGCTCCCCAAGCTTGAGGCCACGCGCCCGCTCAGGTGGTCCCAATGCGCCATCACCTTCGACTCGGCAGACCAGCTCAAGTGCGCAGCCACTGCTGGCGCACTCCCTATGCTGTGCTCCCCAGTCATCGGCAATGTGCAAGTCACCAAGACTCTCATCGACGGCGGCGCAGGGCTCAACATCCTATCCGCCGACACGTTCGGCAACCTCCAAGTGCCCTATGAGCAGCTCCAGCCAACTGAGCCTTTCTCAGGAGTGACTGACGGTTCCACCACACCAATAAGGCAAGTCCGCCTGCCTGTCACCTTCGGGGAGCGCAAGAACTACCGCACCGAGCTCATCGACTTCGACGTCGCGCACATCCGCCTGCCATACAATGCCATCCTCGGGTATCTAGCCCTGGCCAAGTTCATGGCAGTCACTCACCACGGCCACAATGTTCTCAAGATGCCAGGAAGCGGGGGAATCATCATGGTCCCATGTGAAGAAAGGGATGCGGTGTGCTTCCTTGAGCGCGCCTTCCAAGGTGCAGCAATCGACAACCCTGACAGCAGAAGTGAAGGCCCTCTAGAGACCATCCCTAAGAAGAAGCTGCCGCGCCATGCAGGACCCCAAGAAGATGGCGTCGCGTCAGGAGCCTCGTCAGGATCAGTGCCTGCTCCAGGGGCGCCTCCCTCCACCGCATAGGAAAGCATGCCCGGCGCCCTCCTCAGGCAGGACTCGGGGGCTCTCTTCTGGAGGCCCTCGGACCTTGTCAACCTCACGAGGGAGGCGCTTGGGCACCACCTGGAGGCGTGCTTCGCAGCACGCGACCCTTAGGAGAGCACAGGGCAAGGAGTGCCCACCGCTCAGGAGTTCATCACCGAGACCACCCAAGAGCTACAAGACGCAAGAGCCATGCATGGCGACAGCCGCTCACGGAGTGCGGCTCACCATCCAGGCGAGGGTGCTGAGCTGCGTGTCTGCGTTGACGTCCCAGGGATCAACAGGGCCGCATCTCAGGAACGCTTCTGGCCATCACATACAGGCCGCTGTGAGGGTCCACCACACAGCTACGTTCGCATGCCCTTCGGCTTGCCAAGCATGGCGACGGCCTATCAGCGCAATGTGCGGCAAGCCCTAGCGGCTCAGGAGGCCAGGTTCTACACCGTTCTAGAGGAGATGGGGACGTCTTCAGGGAACCTCCTGAGCCCTTAGAGCCTCCCGAGGCTCAGGGTCCCGGCGGCTCATGAGGAGCCATTCCTTCAACGCGTGGCTTCAGCTGCACCAACTCTACTTCGTCTACAGAACCAGGTGACATCTTGATACGTCCATTTTGCATCATGCTTTTATATCGATATTTATTGCATTATGGACTATAATTTCACTTTATGTCACAATACTTATGGCTATTCTCTCTTATTTTACAAGGTTTACATAAGGAGGGAGAATGCCGGCAGCTGGAATTCTGGGCTGGAAAAGGAGCAAATATTAGAGACCTATTCTGCGCAACTCCAAAAGTCCTGAAACTCCACGGAACATCTTAAAATAAATAAAGAAAAATCCTCGCCAAAGATGAAGGCCAGGGGGCCCACACCCTGCTCACGAGGGTGGGGGCGCCCCCCCTAGGGCGCGCCCCCTACCTCGTGGGCCCCCTGGTGGCTCTCCGACGTCCATCTTCTCCTATATGAAGTCTTTCGATGAGAAAAAAATAAGAAGGAACTTTTCGGGACGAGACTCCGCCGCCACGAGGCGGAACCTTGGCGGATCCAATCTAGAGCTCCGGCAGAGCTGTTCTGCCGGGGATACTTCCCTCCGGGAGGGGGAAATCATCACCATCGTCATCACCAACGCTCCTCTCATCGGGAGAGGGCAATCTCCATCAACATCTTCACCAGCACCATCTCATCTCCAAACCCTAGTTCATCTCTTGTATCCAATTCTTGTCTCAAAGTCCGGGATTGGTGCTAGTAGGTTGCTAGTAGTGTTGATTACTCCTTGTAGTTGATGCTAGTTGGTTTATTTGGTGGAAGATCATATGTTCAGATCCTATATGCATATTATTACCCCTCTGATTATGAACATGAATATGCTTTGTGAGTAATTACGTTTGTTCCTGAGGACAAGGGAGAAGTCTTGCTATTAGTAGTCATGTGAATTTGGTATTCGTTTGATATTTTGATAAGATGTATGTTGTCTAGCCTCTAGTGGTGTTATGTGAACGTCGACTACATAACACTTCACCATTATTTGGGCCTAGAGGAAGGCATTGGGAAGTAATAAGTAGATGATGGGTTGCTAGAGTGACAGAAGCTTAAACCCTAGTTTATGCGTTGCTTCGTAAGGGGCTGATTTGGATCCATATGTTTCATGCTATGGTTAGGTTTACCTTAATACTTTTGTTGTAGTTGCGGATGCTTGCAATAGAGGTTAATCATAAGTGGGATGCTTGTTCAAGTAAGAACAGCACCCAAGCACCGGTCCACCCACATATCAAATTATCAAAGTATCGAACGCGAATCATATGAACGTGATGAAAACTAGCTTGACGATATTCCCATGTGTCCTCGGGAGCGCTTTTCCTATTATAAGAGTTTGTTCCGGCTTGTCCTTTGCTACAAAAGGATTGGGCCACCTTGCTGCACTTTATTTACTTTTGTTACTTGTTGCTCGTTACAATTTATCTTATCACAAAACTATCTGTTACCACTTATTTCAGTACTTGCAGAGAATACCTTGCTGAAAACCGCTTATCATTTCCTTCTGCTCCTCGTTGGGTTCGACACTCTTACTTATCGAAAGGACTACGATAGATCCCCTATACTTGTGGGTCATCAAGACTCTTTTCTGGCGCCGTTGCCGGGGAGTGTAGCGCCTTTGGTAGGTGGAATTTGGTAAGGAAAAATTTATATAGTGTGCTGAAATTTACTGTCACTTGTTACTATGGAAAGTAATTCTCTGAGGGGCTTGTTCGGGGTATCTTCACCCCGTCCAGTAGAGCAAAGAGTTGCTCCTCAACCTACTGAACCTATTGAAAATGAAACTCCTTTTGAATTTCCTTCGGGTATGATGGAAAAACTGCTAGCTAACCCTTTTACAGGAGATGGAACAAAGCATCCTGATGAGCACTTAATATATGTGGATGAAGTTTGTGGATTATTTAAGCTTGCAGGTATACCCGATGATGTTGCTAAGAAGAAGGTCTTCCCTTTATCTTTGAAGGGAGACGCATTGATATGGTATAGGCTATGTGATGATATGAGATCATGGGACTATAAAAGATTGAAGTTGGAATTTCATCAAAAGTATTACCCTATGCATCTTGTTCATCGTGATCGCAATTATATATATAATTTCTGGCCTCGCGAAGGAGAAAGCATCGCTCAAGCTTGGGGGAGGCTTAAATCAATGTTATATTCATGCCCCAATCATGAGCTCTCAAGAGAAATGATTATTCAAAATTTATATGCTCGGCTTTCTGATAACAATCGCACCATGCTCGATACTTCTTGTGCTGGCTCTTTTATGATGAAGACTATTGAATTCAGATGGAATTTATTGGATAGAATTAAACGCAACTCTGAAGATTGGGACCTCGACGAAGGTAAGGAGTCAGGTATGACACCTAAGTTTGATTGTGTTAAATCTTTTATGGATACCGATATTTTCCGTAAGTTTAGCACTAAATATGGACTTGACTCTGAGATAGTAGCTTCTTTCTGTGAATCTTTTGCTACTTATGTTGATCTCCCTAAGGAGAAGTGGTTTAAATATCATCCTCCCATAGAAGTAAAAGTAGCTGCACCTATTAAAGTTGAAGAAAAGACTGTCACTTATAATGATCCTATTGTTCCTACTTCTTATATTGAGAAACCACCTTTCCCTGTTAGAATAAAGGATCATGCTAAAGCTTCAACTGTTGTTCGTAAAAGCAATATTAGAACTTATACACCTCCTGAGCAAGTTAAAGTAGAACCTAATATTGCTATTGTTAAAGATCTCTTGTCTGATAATATTGATGGGCATGTTATTCAGTTCGAAGGTGAAACTGCTAGAATTGCTAAACCTTGTGATAAAGATAAACATAGACCTGTGGTAGGCGTGCCTGTTATTTCTGTTAAAATAGGAGATCATTGTTATCATGGCTTATGTGATATGGGTGCTAGTGCTAGTGTAATACCTATTGACTTATACGAAGAAATTAAGAATGAAATTGCACCTGTTGAGTTAGAAGATATTGATGTCACAATTAAACTTGCCAATAGAGATACTATTTCACCAATTGGAATTGTTAGAGATGTTGAAGTCTTGTGTGGGAAAACTAAATATCCTGCTGATTTTCTTGTTCTTGGTTCCCCACAAGATAGCTTTTGTCCCATTATATTTGGTAGACCCTTCTTAAATACTGTCAATGCTACCATAGATTGCACAAAGAATGTTGTTACTATTGGCTTGGATGATATGGTTCATGAGTTTAATTTCTCTAAATTTAGTAAACAACATCGTGAGGAAGAATTACCTAGTAAGGATGAAATTATTGGTCTTGCTTCTATTGCCGTACCTCCTAGTGATCCTTTAGAACACTATTTGCTAGACCATGAAAATGATATGTTCATGAATGAAAGAAGGGAAATAGATGAAGTATTCTTTAAACAGGAACCTATTCTGCAACACAATTTGCCTGTTGAAATTTTAGGGGATCCTCCTCCACCCAAGGGTGATCCCGTGTTTGAGCTTAAACCTTTGCCTGATAATCTTAAATATGCTTATCTTGATGAAAAGAAGATATATCCTGTTATTATTAGTGCTAACCTTTCAGAGCATGAAGAAGAAAGATTATTGAAAACTCTGAAGAAGCATCGTGCTGCTATTGGATATACTCTTGATGATCTTAAGGGCATTAGTCCCACTCTATGTCAACATAAAATAAATTTGGAAGCAGATGCCAAACCAGTTCGTGATCCTCAACGACGTCTGAATCCTAAAATGAAAGAAGTGGTAAGAAAAGAAATACTAAAGCTTCTGGAGGCAGGTATAATCTATCCCGTTGCTGATAGTGAGTGGGTAAGTCCTGTCCATTGTGTCCCTAAGAAGGGAGGTATTACTGTTGTTCCTAATGATAAAGATGAATTGATTCCACAAAGAATTATCACAGGTTATAGGATGGTAATTGATTTCCGCAAATTAAATAAAGCTACTAAGAAAGATCATTACCCCTTACCTTTTATTGATCAAATGCTAGAAAGATTATGCAAACATACACACTATTGCTTTCTAGATGGTTATTCTGGTTTCTCTCAAATACCTGTGTCGGCTAGAGATCAATCAAAGACTACTTTTACATGCCCTTTTGGTACTTTTGCTTATAGACGTATGCCTTTTGGTTTATGTAATGCACCTGCTACCTTTCAAAGATGCATGATGGCTATATTCTCTGACTTTTGTGAAAAGATTTGTGAGGTTTTCATGGACGACTTTTCCGTCTATGGTTCCTCTTTTGATGATTGCTTGAGCAATCTTGATCGAGTTTTGCAGAGATGTGAAGAAACTAATCTTGTCTTGAATTGGGAAAAGTGCCACTTTATGGTTAATGAAGGTATTGTCTTGGGGCATAAAGTTTCTGAAAGAGGTATTGAAGTTGATAAAGCCAAGGTTGATGCTATTGAAAAGATGCCATGTCCCAAGGACATCAAAGGTATAAGAAGTTTCCTTGGTCACGCCGGATTTTACAGGAGGTTCATTAAGGACTTCTCAAAAATTTCTCGGCCTCTGACTAATTTATTGCAAAAAGATATACCATTTGTCTTTGATGATGATTGTGTAGAAGCATTTGAAATACTTAAGAAAGCATTAGTCTCTGCACCTGTTGTTCAGCCACCTGATTGGAACCTACCCTTTGAAATTATGTGTGATGCTAGTGATTATGCTGTAGGTGCTGTTCTAGGGCAAAGAGTTGATAAGAAATTAAATGTTATTCATTATGCTAGTAAGACTCTAGACAATGCTCAAAGAAATTATGCTACTACTGAAAAAGAGCTTTTAGCAGTTGTATTTGCTTGTGATAAGTTCAGATCTTATATTGTTGATTCTAAAGTAACTATTCAAACTGATCATGCTGCTATTAAATATCTTATGGAAAAGAAAGATGCTAAACCTAGACTTATTAGATGGGTTCTCTTGCTACAAGAATTTGATTTGCATATTGTTGATAGAAAGGGAGCTGAGAACCCCGTTGCAGACAACTTGTCTAGGTTAGAAAATATTCTTGATGACCCACTACCTATTAATGATAGCTTTCCTGATGAACAATTAAATGTTATAAGTACTTCTCGTAGTACTCCATGGTATGCTGATTATGCTAATTATATTGTTGCTAAGTTTATACCACCTAGCTTCACATACCAGCAAAAGAAAAAGTTTTTCTATGATTTGAGACATTACTTTTGGGATGACCCACATCTTTATAAAGAAGGAGTAGATGGTGTTATTAGACGTTGTGTACCTGAGCATGAACAGGAACAGATCCTACGCAAGTGTCATTCCGAGTCTTATGGAGGACACCACGCTGGAGATAGAACTGCACATAAGGTATTGCAATCTGGTTTTTATTGGCCTACTCTCTTCAAGGATGCCCGTAAGTTTGTCTTGTCTTGTGATGAATGTCAAAGAATTGGTAATATTAGTAGACGTCAAGAAATGCCTATGAATTATTCTCTTGTTATTGAACCGTTTGATGTTTGGGGCTTTGATTATATGGGACCTTTTCCTGCCTCTAATGGATACACACATATTTTAGTTGCTGTTGATTACGTTACTAAGTGGGTAGAAGCTATTCCAACTAGTAGTGCTGATCATAACACTTCTATTAAAATGCTTAAGGAAGTTATTTTCCCGAGGTTTGGAGTCCCTAGATATTTAATGACTGATGGTGGTTCACACTTTATTCATGGTGCTTTCCGTAAAATGCTTGCTAAATATGATGTTAATCATAGAATTGCATCTCCTTATCACCCACAGTCTAGTGGTCAAGTAGAGTTGAGCAATAGAGAGCTCAAATTAATTTTGCAAAAGACTGTTAATAGGTCTAGAAAGAATTGGTCCAAGAAACTTGATGATGCATTATGGGCTTATAGAACTGCATATAAAAATCCTATGGGTATGTCTCCGTATAAAATGGTTTATGGAAAAGCATGTCACTTACCTCTCGAACTAGAACATAAGGCATATTGGGCTATTAAAGAGCTCAACTATGATTTTAAACTTGCCGGTGAGAAGAGGTTATTTGATATTAGCTCACTTGATGAATGGAGAACCCAAGCTTATGAAAATGCCAAGTTGTTTAAAGAAAAAGTTAAAAGATGGCATGACAAAAGGATACAAAAGCGTGAGTTTAATGTAGGTGATTATGTATTGCTATACAACTCTCGTTTAAGATTTTTTGCAGGAAAACTTCTCTCTAAATGGGAAGGCCCCTATGTTATCGAAGAGGTCTATCGTTCCGGTGCCATAAAAATCAACAACTTCGAGGGCACAAATCCGAAGGTGGTAAACGGTCAAAGAATCAAACATTATATCTCAGGTAATCCCATAAATGTTGAAACCAATATTATTGAAACCGTAACCCCGGAGGAATACATAAGAGACACTTTCCGGAACGTTTCAGACTCCGAAAAGGAATAGGTATGTGGTACGGTAAGTAAACCGACTCCAAAACAATTTTTAAGGCAATATTTCTCCGTTTTGGAATATTTAGAAAAATAGAAAAATAAGTAGCAGTCCGGGAAGGACACGAGGGCCCCACGAGGGTGGTGGGCGCGCCCTACCCCCTGGGCGCGCCCCCTACCTCGTGAGCACCTCGTGTGCCTTCCGGACTCCGTTTTCTTGCACGATTACGTATTTTGGTCGGTAAAAATTCATTATATATTCTCCCGAAGGTTTTGACTCCCGTATCACGCAAACCTCCTCTGTTCTTGTTTCGAGCTGTTTTCTGTCAGGGTTTTCCAGGCTAGGCATCATGTCGTCTCCCTCCTCCAACAATGGTGACAACGATGCTTGGCTAATGAAGATAGATCTGAAGAGGGAAGAACCCACGAGGGTCAACAAGGATGAAAGGATCAAGAAGGCCACGGAGGATCAAGCTCCAGCAGCAAAAGACATCCTTCAACTTGATCATAACCTTCTTACCCCAACTGAGATCGAAGCTTTCAAGATGATTGAGTTAGCTCGTATACAAAACAAGTATCTCACACAAGAAAATATTTTGTTGAAGGAGCATATTGTTGCACTCAAGGGCATTATTCGCAAGCTGGAGGACCTCTTACGCTCGATGTGCGATTATCCGTCACCTCCACCTTCTTCACCGACAAAAGGAGATATAATCACATGGGTATGGGCACTCCCCTTGGCAACTGCCAAGCTTGGGGGAGGTGCCCCGGTATCGTATCACAATCACAACTCCTATCTTTACCGTTTTTCTTAGTTCGATCCTATTAGTAGTATCTTGATCTAGTAGAATAAAGTTTATGGCATGATCTAGTTTTGAGTTTTGCTTTATGATCTCTCTATGTAATCGAGTCCGTGAGCTATATATAATAAAGATTAGTGTTGAGTCAAGGGCTTGATTATTTTGCCATGATCTTGGGTGAATAAAAGAAAAGAGAAAAGAATAAAAAGAAACAAAAAGTTCATATTGATCTTATTGAGAGTAATGACTTCACATAGAAAGAGTATGATGATTAAAAGTTGTTGGGAGTTGGCAGACATAGCTTTGGTCATTGTTGCAATTAATAGGAAGTAATAAGGAAAGAGAGGTTTTCACATATAGATATATTATCATTGACATCTTTTATGATTGGGAGCACTCATTAAAATATGACATGCTAAAGAGTTGATGTTGGACAAGGAAGACAACGTAATGAGTTATGTCTTTCTTATATCTGAGATAAAGTATGTTGTCATGGATCCTCTAACTTGTTGAGCTTGCCTTTCCCCCTCATGCTAGCCAAATTCTCAGCACCAAGTAGAAATACTACTTGTGCTTCCAAATACCCTTAAACCAGTTTTGCCATGAGAGTCCACCATATCTACCTATGGATTGAGTAAGATCCTTCAAGTAAGTTGTCATCGGTGCAAAGCAATAAAAATTGCTCTAAATATGTATGATTGATTGGTGTGGGAGAAATAAGCTTTATACGATCTTGTGATGTGGAAGTAATAAAAGCGACGGACTGCATAATAAAGGTTCATATCACAAGGGGCAATATAAAGTGACGTTCTTTCGCATTGAGATTTTATGCATCCAACCATAAAAGCGCATGGCAACCTCTGCTTCCCTCTGCGAAGGGCCTATCCTTTATTATTATCTTCTACCTTATGCAAGAGTCATGGTGATCTTCACCTTTTCTTTTTCATTTTATCCTTTGGCAAGCTCAGCATGTTGGAAAGAACATGATATATATATCTAATTGGATGTAGGGGAGCATGAACCATTATTGTTGACATTACCCTTGAGGTAAAAGGTTGTGGGGCAAAACTATAAGCCCCTATCTTTCTCTGTGTCCGATTAAAACTCCGTAACCACAAGTATTGCGTGAGTGTTAGCAATTATGGAGGACTAAATGATAGTTGAGTATGTGGACTTGCTTTTTAGCTCTGACATAGACTCTTTCCGATGTTATGATAAATTGCAATTGCTTCAATGACTGAGATTATAGTTTGTCGGAGCCCAATAAGGTTTATGATTTATACTTTTGCATTGTGAATAGATCATCACTTGAACATAAGTAATCATATGACAAAATCTATATATGTTGCTGTTATGAGAATAATCATGATGCCTTCATGTCCGTATTTTATTTTTATCGACGCCTCTACCTCCAAACATGAGGACATATTTATTGTTATCGGCTTTTCGCTTGAGGACAAGCGAGGTCTAAGCTTGGGGGAGTTGATACGTCCATTTTGCATCATGCTTTTATATCGATATTTATTGCATTATGGACTGTTATTTCACTTTATGTCACAATACTTATGGCTATTCTCTCTTATTTTACAAGGTTTACATAAGGAGGGAGAATGCCGGCAGCTGGAATTCTGGGCTGGAAAAGGAACAAATATTAGAGACCTATTCTGCTCAACTCCAAAAGTTCTGAAACTCCACGGAACATCTAAAAATAAATAAAGAAAAACCCACGCCAAAGATGAAGGCCAGGGGGCCCACACCGTACTCACGAGGGTGGGGGGCGCCACCCTAGGGCGCGCCCCCTACCTCGTGGGCCCCCTGGTGGCTCTCCGGCGTCCATCTTCTCCTATATGAAGTCTTTCGATGGGAAAAAAAGAGGAACCTTTCGGGACGGGACTCCGCCGCCACGAGGCGGAACCTTGGCGGATCCAATCTAGAGCTCCGGCAGAGCTGTTCTACCGGGGAAACTTCCCTCTGGGAGGGGCAAATCATCACCAACGCTCCTCTCACCGGGAGAGGGCAATCTCCATCAACATCTTCACTAGCACCATCTCATCTCTAAACCCTAGTTCATCTCTTGTATCCAATTCTTGTCTCAAAGTCCGGGATTGGTGCTAGTAGGTTGCTAGTAGTGTTGATTACTCCTTGTAGTTGATGAGAGTTGGTTTATTTGGTGGAAGATCATATGTTCAGATCCTATATGCATATTATTACCCCTCTGATTATGAACATGAATATGCTTTGTGAGTAATTATGTTTGTTCCTGAGGACAAGGGAGAAGTCTTGCTATTAGTAGTCATGTGAATTTGGTATTCGTTTGATATTTTGATAAGATGTATGTTGTCTAGCCTCTAGTGGTGTTATGTGAACGTCGACTACATAACACTTCACCATTATTTGGGCCTAGAGGAAGGCATTGGGAAGTAATAAGTAGATGATGGGTTGCTAGAGTGACAGAAGCTTAAACCCTAGTTTATGTGTTGCTTCGTAAGGGGCTGATTAGGATCCACATGTTTCATGCCATGGTTAGGTTTACCTTAATACTTTTGTTGTAGTTGCGGATGCTTGCAATAGAGGTTAATCATAAGTGGGATGCTTGTTCAAGTAAGAACAGCACCCAAGCACCGGTCCACTCACATATCAAATTATCAAAGTATCGAACGCGAATCATATGAACGTGATGAAAACTAGCTTGACGATATTCCCATGTGTCCTGGGGAGCACTTTTCCTATTATAAGAGTTTGTTTTGGCTTGTCCTTTGCTACAAAAGGATTGGGCCACCTTGCTGCACTTTATTTACTTTTGTTACTTGTTGCTCATTACAGTTTATCCTATCACAAAACTATCTGTTACCACTTATTTCAGTTCTTGCAGAGAATGCCTTGCTGAAAACCGCTTATCATTTCCTTCGTCTCCTCGTTGGGTTCGACACTCTTACTCATCGAAAGGACTACGATAGATCCCCTATACTTGTGGGTCATCACATCTTCCAAGTTCATTTAAGCTGGAAGCGCCCCTCGGGCTGCATTATTCCCAGGCCACACGGGTCCGTCCCTGTGGCATGTATCCCTTTTGCTTAAGTCTTTAGCTTACCTTGCCGGGGGCGCCCCTCGGGCCGCATCATCGCCATGCCGCTCGGGCCGGACCCGGTGGCATGCATCTTCCTGCATTTACCTAAGTTGATCTGCTCTCCCTGCTTAACATGCCTACGGTTATCACCTGCTCGATCATCGCCTCCCACGGGGCCTCCTCACAGGCACGGCGCTAGCGCATGGGTCCGTCCCTACCACATTGATAAATCTGAGCGGTCGAGCTCTGGCTCGCGGCATGCCCCGCGCACGTCACCTCACCAGGCCCTCAGTGCCTTCACTTCCTCCGGACCAACCAGCGGCAGGCAGGTGGCAGTATAGGCAAACCATGTTTCTTCTTGTGCCTGTCCACAGGGACCCCCGCGGGAAGGATGGCAGGCGGCACCGCGAGTCTCCTTTCCTCTTGTGTGAATCGCTTTGCCCGTTAAAAGGGGGGCTCCTGAGCATCGCGACTCAGGAGCTCTTACTGGCTCTCCAGCCCTCACCCCTGGACTTGACATGGCATCGCGACCTGGCATACCAGTGGTGGCTGAGCTCGCTCGAGGGCCGGGACCTGAGGATGTAGAGCACTAAGAAGAGCTCAGGGGAAGGAAAACTCGTACGGACCGGCCTAGCTATGTCGCATAAGTTGGTGCGCAGCCCTAGCGCAACATCAGGACTCACCGTGAAGTCAGCAAGATAAGTCTCGCCCTCGGATCGGCTAAATATTTGGGCCTAGTAGTCGCTCACACCATGCCGCAACCCCGTTGTGGCCAAGTCATCTTCCTTTCTTTCCTTACCATGGCCGCTTGGGCGCTAAGGGGGACCTCCTGAGCATCGCCCCTCAGGGGATCTTACTGGACCTCGGGCCACGCACCTCCTGGCCTTGACCACGGCATCGCGACCTAGCATACCAGCGACGACTGTAGCCGCCTTGGGACCGGGACCCGTCAGCGTAGAGCAACAAGCTATCGCGAGGAAAGAAAGGGGGACCGAGCCTTAATGGGACACGCGTTCATCAAATCTTCATAACAAGGAAGATAAGTACAAAGGCATTGCAGATCCTTACATGCCCCCACGGGGTGATTCATGATTCTTCGCAGGAAACAAAAGCTGATACTAAGGGGAATCCTATCTACACCCTCTCGTGGCGGACGCCATCATCAACAATGGGCCACGGGAGGCTGGCGCCAACCCCATCCAGATCAGCGGTGGCCGAACGCCGCAACCCTGCTCCAAGCGCGGCGAGAGCTCGGGGGCACATAGCTTTCGTTGCTCGTCTCCAGAGTCTCGTAGAGCTCAGGAGAGCTGTTGGACTCCCAAGGGCTGCTGCTACTGGAGTGGTCGCGAGCGGAGCGCATATCAGCCTCGCGTTCCTCTCCGGAGCAGCACTCCAGGCGGCGGCCCTCTGCGTCGAACACCTTGAAGGAGAGCGTGGATGCACCGTCGAACTCGAAGTGGATCGCGAAGGCACCCCACGCATGAATGACCCGCGCGACCTCGCCCCAGCCGTGAGTCATGAAGATCTTGCCAGTGGGGACCGCTTCAATGTTTGCTTCGGTCGCTGGAGCGCTGTAGTCGGCGTGCTACAGCCAGAGCTCGAGAGGCCCCCTCGGCGGCATCACGTCAGATAAGAACCGCGGGAAGCGGATCCAGGAGCTCGGAGGACTCGTTCTTCCGCTTGTGGGATCTCAGGCAAGATGACCATACCCTCAAAATCACTTCTATCTTGGCTGGCTAGTTGTTCGCTCTATTGCTATGCCATGCTACCTACCACTTGCTATATCATGCCTCCCATATTGCCATGTCAAGCCTCTAACCCACCTTTCCTAGCAAACCGTTGTTTGGCTATGTTACTGCTTTTGCTCAGCCCTTCTTATAGTGTTGCTAGTTGCAGGTGAAGATGAAGCTTGTTCCTTGTTGGCACATGGATATGTTGGGATATCACAATATCTCTTATTTAATTATTTAATGCATCCATATACTTGGTAAATGGTGGAAGGCTCGGCCTTATGCCTGGTGTTTTGTTCCACTCTTGCCGCCCAAGTTTCCATCATACCAGTGTTATGTTCCTTGATTTTGCGTCCCTTACGCGGTTGGGTGTTATGGGAACCCCTTGACAGTTTGCTTTGAATAAAACTCCTCCAGCAAGGCCCAACCATGGTTTTACATTTGCCTAACAACCTATCACCTTCCCTTGGGTTATGCAGACTCAAGGGTCATCTTAATTTTAACCCCCCGGGCCAGTGCTTCTCTAAGTGTTGGTCCGAACTAGAGCATCATGCGGGACCGTCCCTTGGCAACTTGGGTTATGTTGGTACCTGTACGCTTAGCTTATCCGGTGTTGCCCTGAGAACAAGATATGTGCAGCTCCTATCGGGATGTCGGTGCATCGGGCGGTCTTGTTGGTCTTGTTTTATCATTGTCGAAATGTCTTGTAACCGAGATTTCGAGTCTGACCGGGTCTTCTTGGGAGAAGGAATATCCTTCATTGACCGTGGGAGCTTGTGATGGGATCAGTTGGGACACCCCTGCGGGGTATAAACTTTCGAGAGCTGTGCCCGCGGTTATGTGGCAGATGGGAATTTGTTAATATCCGGTTGTAGAGAACTTGACACTTAACTTAATTAAAATGCATCAACCGCGTGTGTAGCCGTGATGGTCTCCTTCTGGCGGAGTCCGGGAAGTGAACACGGCTTTGGAGTTATGCTTGAACGTAAGTAGTTTCAGGATCACTTCTTGATCACTTCTAGTTCACGACCGTTGCATTGCTTGTCTTCTCGCTCTTATTTGCGTATGTTAGCCACCATATATGCTTAGTGCTTGCTGTAGCTCCACCTCATAAGCTTTCCCTACCCATAATCTTAAATAGTCTTGATCTCACGGGTGTGAGATTGCTGAGTCCTCGTGGCACACAGATACTTCCAAACAGTTGCAGGTGCTGATGATACTAGTGCAGATGACGCAACCGAGCTCAAGTGGGAGCTCGATGAAGATCTTGATCATTGTTTTGTTCCGTTTCCTTTTGATCAGTAGTGGAGCCCAGTTGGGACGATCAGGGATCTAGAATTTGGGGTTGTCTTCCTTTTATTTTGGTTCCGTAGTCGGACCTTGATTGTATTCTGGATGATGTATGTTTATCTTGTATTTGTGTGAAGTGGCGATTGTAAGCCAACTCTTTATCCCTTTTTATTCAGTACATGGGATTGTGTGAAGATTACCCCTCTTGCAACAAACCTACCATGCGGCTATGCCTCTAAGTCGTGCCCCGACACATGGGAGATATAGTCGCATTGTGCGTGTTACATCCACCTATAGTGCTATGGCCATGGTTCACGCTCATGTATTGCGTGAAAGTTGAAAAGGTTTGAGAAAGTCAAAAGTATGAAACAATTGCTTGGCTTGTCATCGGGGTTTTGCATGATTTGAATGCATTGTGTGGTGAAGATGGAGCATAGCCAGACCATATGATTTTGTTGGGATGACTTTCTTTGGCCATGTTATTTTGAAAAGACATGATTGCTTTATTAGTATGCTTGAAGTATTATTGTCTTAATGTCAAATGATAGACTGTTGCTTTGAATCACTCGTGTCTTAATATTCATGCCATGATTAGATTATGTGATCAAGATTATGCTAGGTAGCATTCCACATCGAAAATTATCTTTTTTATCATTTACCTACTCGAGGACGAGCAGGAATTAAGCTTGGGGATGCTAATACGTCTCCGTCGTATCTATAATTTTGATTGTTCCATGCCAATATTCTACAACTTTCATATACCTTTCGCAAGTTTTTATACTATTTTTGGGACTAACATATTGATCCAGTGACCAGTGCCAGTTCCTGTTTGTTGCATGTTTTTTGTTTCGCAGAAAATCCATATCAAACGGAGTCCAAACGGGATAAAAACTGACAGAGATTTTTTTGGAATATATGTGATTTTTGGGAAGAAGAATCAACGCGAGACGATGCCCGAGGGGGCTGTCGGCGTTCTGAGAATGGGGGTCCCCAGACTTGCCTGCCTGCGGCCCACGGCGTGGCCAAGCAGCAGGCCGTACGGCCCATCCTCACCAACAAAGCATCCAAGACCCTCGCGAGGAGCCAAGCCTCGCGAGGTGGACGATGCAAGACCTCCTCAGGAGTGGCCTAGCTAGGCAGGCTCGCGAGGAGCGGTGATATCAAGGCGAGGCGAACCTCACGAGACTCTTGTGACGTGAGCCATGAAGATCGACACCAGGAGGGCGCCATCATGTGCAGCGTCCTTGTTTCCCCTTTGGTGCAAAGGAGGCAAGCGCAGCCGCGGAGTACCAAGGCCTCAGGCAAAGGTTGCCATTTCGGTGCAACAAGACCAAGACCATGGACTGCAAGACGGAGGTCATCGTGGAGCCCGAGATGGCGTCACCACTAGATCCTTTCACAGGCGAAGAACGCTTTTGTCAGGATAGCTTGTACTAGTTGTCCCCCTTCGATTTAGCCCGCCATTGTTGGCTCCCTTCCCGCTCAATATTTGGGAAGAGGACCAGGGCCTCTATAAATAGGACTAGCCACCACCATAGTGGAAGGTGGATCGGATCTCATCTCATCTTAGCTTGAGGGAATCTACACACCACAAGTTCATACGCACAAAAGCACCTCAACCTTAGGAGGCTGTTCTTCCCCTTGTATTGTTCATCATCAGCCCAAGAGGCAATCCACCACCACCACACTGGAGTACGGTATTACACCACAACGGTGGCCCGAACCAGTATAAACCCCGTGTCTTTCTGTGTTGTGAGTTCGTCGAGTTTGTCCGCAAGACCTTAGCGAGCTAGAGCGTAGATCGGTAGGAGGGAAAGACTTTGCGCGCACCCCAATGTTCGAACCTTAAGGGTTTGCCGGAACCCCACATCCGACAGGGGCCACGAGGCAGGGGCGCGCCCTGGGCCCTCGTGGCCACCCTATAAGGCGGTTGGTGCCATTCTTTCGCCACAAGAAATATAATATCCAGATAGAAATCGTGTTAAAATTTCAGCCCAATCGGAGTTACGGATCTCCAGGAATTTAAGAAACGGTGAAAGGCCAGAATCGGCAACGCAGAAACAGAGAGAGACAGAGAGACATATCCAATCTCGGAGGGGCGACCATGCCATGGAGGCCATGGACCAGAGGGGAAACCCTTCTCCCATCTAGGGAGAAGGTCAAGGAACAATAAGAAGGGGGGCCCTCTCCCCCTCTATCCCGGTGGCGGCGGAACACCGCCGGGGCCATCATCATCACCACAATCTACACCAACAACTTCACCGCCATCATCACCAACTCTTCCCCCCTATATGTAGCGGTGTAACCCCTCTTTTACCCACTATAATCTCTACTTAAACATGGTGCTCAATGCTATATTCTATTTCCCAATGATGTATGGCTATCCTATGATGTTTGAGTAGATCCGTTTTGTCCTATGGGTTAATTGATGATCGTGATTGGTTTGAGTTGCATGTTTTATTATTGGTGCTGTCCTATGGTGCTCTCCGTGTCGCGCAAGCGTGAGGGATCCCCGTTGTAGGGTTTGCGATATGTTCATGATTTGCTTATAGTGGGTGGCGTGAGTGACAGAAGCACAGACCCAAGTAAGTAGGTTGTTTGCGTATGGGAATAAAGAGGACTTGATACTTTAATGCTATGGTTGGGTTTTACCTTAATGATCTTTAGTAGTTGCGGATGCTTGCTAGAGTTCCAATCATAAGTGCATATGATCCAAGAAGATAAATTATGTTAGATTACGCCTCTCCCTCAAATAAAATTGCAATAGTGATTACCGGTCTAGTTATCGATTGCCTAGGGACAAATAACTTTCTTGTGTGACAACAAGCTCTCTACTAAAACTAACTTAGTTGTGTCTTTATCTAAACAGCCCCTATTTTTTATTTACGCGCTCTTTATTATCTTGCAAACCTATCCAAAAACACCTACAAAGTACTTCTCGTTTCATTCTTGTTCTAGGTAAAGCGAACGTTAAGCGTGCGTAGAGTTGTATCGGTGGTCGATAGAACTTGAGGGAATATTTGTTCTACCTTTAGCTCCTCGTTGGGTTCGACACTCTTACTTATCAAAAGAGGCTACAATTGATCCCCTATACTTGTGGGTTACCAATCATGCCTAGTGTTGGAAATATGCCCTAGAGGCAATAATAAAAGTGTTATTATTATATTTCTTTGTTCATGATAATAGTCTTTTATTCATGCTATAACTGTATTATCCGGAAATCGTAATACATGTGTGAATACATAGACCACAATATGTCCCTAGTGAGCCTCTAGTTGACTAGCTCGTTGTGATCAACAGATAGTCATGGTTTCCTGGCTATAGACATTGGATGTCGTTGATAACGGGATCACATCATTAGGAGAATGATGTGATGGACAAGACCCAATCCTAAGCCTAGCACAAAGATCGTGTAGTTCGTATGCTAAAGCTTTTCTAATGTCAAGTATCTTTTCCTTAGACCATGAGATTGTGCAACTCCCGGATACCTAGGAATGCTTTGGGTGTACCAAACGTCACAACGTAACTGGGTGGCTATAAAGGTGCATTACAGGTATCTCCAAAAGTGTCTGTTGGGTAGGCACGAATCGAGACTGGGATTTGTCACTCCGTGTAAACGGAGAGGTATCTCTGGGCCCACTCGGTAGGACATCATCATAATGTGCACAATGTGACCAAGGGGTTGATCACGGGATGATGTGTTACGGAACGAGTAAAGAGACTTGCCGGTAATGAGATTGAACAAGGTATTGGTATACCGACGATCGAATCTCGGGCAAGTACAATACCGTTAGACAAAGGGAATTGTATACGGGATCGATTGAGTCCTTGACATCGTGGTTCATCCGATGAGATCATCGTGTAACATGTGGGAGCCAACATGGGTATCCAGATCTCGCTGTTGGTTATTAATCGGAGAACATCTCGGTCATGTCTGCATGTCTCCCGAACCCGTAGGGTCTACACACTTAAGGTTCGATGACGCTAGGGTTATAAAGGAAGCTTGTATGTGGTTACCGAATGTTGTTCGGAGTCCCGGATGAGATCCCGGACATCACGAGGAGTTCCGGAATGGTCCGGAGGTAAAGATTTATATATAGGAAGTCCTGTTTCGGCCATCGGGACAAGTTTCGGGGTCATCGGTATTGTACCGGGACCACCGGAAGGGTCCCGGGGGCCCACCGGGTGGGGCCACCTATCCCGGAGGGTCCCATGGGCTGAAGTGGGAAGGGATCTAGCCCAAAGTGGGCTGGGGCGCCACTTCCCTCATGTCCCATGCGCCTAGGGTGAAGGGGGAACCCTAAGGAAGAGTCCTAGGAGGGGAAGGCACCTCCTAGGTGCCTTGGGGGGGGGAGGGAATCCTCCCTTTGGCCGCCGCCCCTTTCCCATCTAGGGCTGCTGCACCCCCTAGGGTGGGAACCCTAGAGGGGGCGCACCCTCCTCCCTCTCCCCTATATATAGTGAGGCCTAGGGCTGCCCATAAGACGTGATTCGATCTCTGCCTGTTGGTGCAGCCCTCCCTCTCTTTCTCCTCATATCTCGCGGTGCTTGGCGAAGCCCTGCAGGACTACCACGCTCCTCCATCACCACCACGCCGTTGTGCTGCTGCTGGATGGAGTCTTCCTCAACCTCTCCCTCTCTCCTTGCTGGATCAAGGCGTGGGAGACGTCACCGGGCTGTACGTGTGTTGAACGCGGAGGTGCCGTCCGTTCGGCACTAGGATCTCCGGTGATTTGGATCACGACGAGTACGACTCCTTCAACCCCGTTCTCTTGAACGCTTCCGCTTAGCGATCTACAAGGGTATGTAGATGCACTCTCCTTCCCCTTGTTGCTGGTTTCTCCATAGATAGATCTTGGTTATACGTAGGAAAATTTTGAATTTCTACTACGTTCCCCAACAGTGGTATCAGAGCTAGGTCTATTGCGTAGATTCTTTGCACGAGTAGAACACAAATTAGTTGTGGGTGTTGATGTTGTTCAATATGCTTACCGTTACTAGTCCAATCTTGTTTCGACGGTATTGTGGGATGAAGCGGCCCGGACCGACCTTACACGTACTCTTACGTGAGACAGGTTCCACCGAATGACATGCACTTGGTGCATAAGGTGGCTAGCGGGTGCCAGTCTCTCCCACTTTAGTCGGAACAGATTCGATGAAAAGGGTCCTTATGAAGGGTAAATAGCAATTGGCATATCACGTTGTGGTTTTGCGTAGGTAAGAAACGTTCTTGCTAGAAACCCGTAGCAGCCACGTAAAACATGCAAACAACAATTAGAGGACGTCTAACTTGTTTTTGCAGGGTATGCTATGTGATGTGATATGGCCAAGAAGAATGTGATGAATATATGTGATGTATGAGATTGATCATGTTCTTGTAATAGGAATCACGACTTGCATGTTGATGAGTATTACAACCGGCAGGAGCCATAGGAGTTGTCTTTATTTATTGTATGACCTGCGTGTCATTGAACAACGCCATGTAATTACTTTACTTTATTGCTAACCGGTAGCCATAGTAGTATAAGTAATAGTTGGCGAGACAACTTCATGAAGACACGATGATGGAGATCATGATGATGGAGATCATGGTGTCATGCCGGTGACGATGATGATCATGGAGCCCCGAAGATGGAGATCAATGGAGCTATATGATATTGGCCATATCATGTCACTACTATATAATTGCATGTGATGTTTATTATGTTTATGCATCTTGTTTACTTAGAGCGACGGTAGTAAATAAGATGATCCCTTACAACAATTTCAAGAAGTGTTCTCCCCTAACTGTGCACCGTTGCTAAAGTTCGTCGCTTCGAAGCACCACGTGATGATCGGGTGTGATAGATCCTTACGTTCACATACAACGGGTGTAAGACAGATTTACACATGCAATACACTTAGGGTTAACTTGACGAGCCTAGCATGTACATACATGGCCTCGGAACACAGAAGACCGAAAGGTCGAGCATGAGTCGTATAGAAGATACGATCAACATGAAGATGTTCACCGACGTTGGCTAGTCCGTCTCACGTGATGATCGGACACGGCCTAGTTGACTCGGATCATGTAATCACTTAGATGACTAGAGGGATGTCTATCTAAGTGGGAGTTCATAAGATGAACTTAATTATCCTGAACATAGTCAAAAGGTCTTTTGCAAATCATGTCGTAGCTCACGCTTTAGTTCTACTGTTTTAGATATGTTCCTAGAGAAAATATAGTTGAAAGTTGATAGTAGCGATTATGCGGACAGTAGAAAGCTTATGTCCTTAATGCACCGCTCAGTGTGCTGAACCTCGAACATCGTCTGTGGATGTTGCGAACATCTGACATACACATTTTGATAACTACGTGATAGTTCAGTTAAACGGTTTAGAATTGAGGCACCGAAGACATTTTTGAAACGTCGCGAAACATATGAGATGTTTTGAGGGCTGAAATTGGGATTTCAGGCTCGTGCCCACGTCAAGAGGTATAAGACCTCCGACGATTTTCTTAGCCTACAAACTAAGGAGAAAAGCTCAATTGTTGTGCTTGTGCTCAGATTGTCTGAGTGCAACAATCACTTGAATCGAGTGGGAGTTGATCTTCCAGATGAGATAGTGATGTTTCCCCAAAGTCATTGCCACCAAGCTGCTAGAGCTTCGTGATGAACTATAACATATCAAGGATAGAGATGATGATCCTTGAGGTATTCGCGTTGTTTGACATCGCGAAAGTAGAAATCAAGAAGGAGCATCAATTGTTGATGGTTGGTGAAACCACTAGTTTCAAGAAGGGCAAGGGCAAGAAGGGATACTTCATGAAATGGCAAAGCAGCTGCTGCTCTAGTGAAGAAACCCAAGGTTGAACCCAAACCCGAGACTAAGTGCTTCTGTAATAAGGGAACAACCACTGGAGCAGCATTACCCTAGATACTTAGTAGATGAGAAGGCTGGCAAGGTCGATAGAAGTATATTGGATATACATTATGTTAATGTGTACTTTACTAGTACTCCTAGTAGCACAAGGGTATTAAGATACCGGTTCAGTTGCTAAGTGTTAGTAACTCGAAATAAAAGAGCTACGGAATAAACGGAGACTAGCTAAAGGCGAGCTGACGATATATGTTGGAAGTGTTTCCAAGTTTGATGTGATCAAACATCGCACGCTCCCTCTACCATCAAGATTAGTATTAAACCTGAATAATTGTCATTTGGTGTTTGCGTTGAGCATAGACATGATTGGATTATGTCTATTGCAATACGGTTATTCATTTAAGGAGAATAATAGTTACTCTATTTATGTGAATAATACCTTCAGTGGTCTTGCACCTAATGGAATGGTTTATTGAATCTCGATCGTAGTGATACACATTTTCATGCCAAAAGATATAAGATAGTAATGATAGTACCACTTACTTGTGGCACTGCTATGTAAGTCATAATGGTATAAAACGCATGAAGAAGCTCCATGTTGATGGATCTTTGGACTCACTCGTTTTTGAAAAGTTTGAGACATGCGAACCATGTCTATTGGTGTATACACATGAAGAAACTCCATGCAGATGGATCGTTTGGACTCACTTGATTTTGAATCACTTGAGATATGCAAATCATACCACATGGGCAAGATGACTGAAAAGCCTCGTTTTTCAGTAAGATGGAACAAGATAGCAACTTGTTGGAAGTAACACATTTTGATGTGTGCAGTCCAATGAGTGCTGAGGCATGCAGTGAATATCGTTATGTTCTTACTTCACAGATGATTCGAGTAAATGTTGAGTATATTTACTTGATGAAACACAAGTCTGAATTATTGAATGGTTCAAATAATTTCAGAGTGAAGTTGAAGATCATTGTGACAAGAGGATAAAATGTCTATGATATGATCATAAAGATGAGTATCTGAGTTACAAGCTTTGGCACGCAATTAAGACATTGTGGAAATTGTTTCACAATTAATACCGCCTGGAACACCATAGTGTGATGGTGTGTCCGAACATCATAGTTGCACCCTATTTGATATGGTGCATACCATGATGTCTCTTATCGAATTACCACTATCGTTCATGGGTTAGGCATTAGAGACAACCGCACTCACTTTAATAGGGCACCACGAAACTCCGTTGAGACGACACCGTATGAATTATGGTTTAGAGAAACCTAAGTTGTCGTTTCTTAAAGGTTTGGGGCTGCGACGCTTATGTGAAAAAAAGTTTCAGGTTGATAAGCTCGAACCCAAAGCGGATAAAATGCATCTTCATAGGACACCCAAAACAGTTGGGTGTACCTCCTAATTCAGATCCGAAAGCAATAGGGATTGTTTCTTGAGTCGGGTCCTTTCTCGAGGAAAGGTTTGTCTAGAGAATTGAGTGGGAGGATGGTGGAGACTTGATGAGGTTATTGAACCGTCACTTCAACAAGTGTGTAGCAGGGCACAGGAAGTTGTTCCTGTGGCACCTACACCAATTGAAGTAGAAGCTTATGATAGTGATCATGAAGTTTCGGATCAAGTCACTACCGAACCTCGTAGGACGACAAGGACGCGTACTGCTTCGGAGTGGTACGGTAATCCTGTCTTAAAGGTCATGTTGCTAGACAACAATAAACCTACAAGCTATGGAGAAGTGATGGTGGGCCCAAATTCCAACAAATGGTTAGAAGCCATGAAATCCGAGATAGGATCCATGTATCAGAACAAAGCATGGACTTTGGTGGACTTGCCCAATGATCGGCAAGCCATTGAGATAAATGGATCTTTAAGAACAAGACGGACGTGGACGGTAATGTCACCGTCTATGAAGCTCGACTTGTGGCGAAGAGTTTTTCACAAGTTCAAGGAGTTGACTACGATGAGATTTTCTCATCCGTAGCGATGCTTAAGTCCGTTGGAATCATGTTAGCATTAGCTGCATTTATGAAATCTGGCAGATGGATGTCAAGACGAGTTTCCTTACCAGTTTTCGTAAGGAAAGGTTGTATGTGATACAATCAGAAAAGTTTTTGTCGATCCTAAGGATGCTAAAAGGTATGCTGGCTCCAGCGATCCTTCTAAGGACTGGAGTAAGCATCTCGGAGTTGGAATATGCACTTTGATAAGATGATCAAAGATTTTGGGTTTATACAAAGTTTATGAGAAACTTGTATTTCCAAAGAAGTGAGTGGGAGCACTATAGACTTTCTGATGAGTATATGTTGTTGACATATTGATGATCAGAAATGATGTAGAATTTCTAGAATGCATATAGGGTTATTTGAAAGGTGTTTTTCAAGTGAAAACCTGGATTAAGCTACTTGAACATTGAGCATCAAGATCTATGAGGATAGATCAAAAACGCTTAATGGTACTTTCAAATGAGCACATACCTTGACATGATCTTGAAGGTGTTCAAGATGGATCAGTCAAAGAAGAAGTTCTTGCCTGAGTTGTAAGGTACGAAGTTAAGACTTAAAGCTCGACCTCGGCAGAAAAGAGAGAAAGGACGAAGGTCGTCCCCTATGCTTTAGACGTAGGCTCTACAGTATGCTATGCTAAGTACTGCACCTGATGTGTGCCTTGCCACATGTCTGGCAAGAGAGTACAAGAATGATCCAGGAATGGATCATTAGACAGCGGTCAAAATTGTCCTTGTAACAAATAAGGACATGTTTCTCGATTATGGAGGTGATAAAGAGTTCGGCGTAAAGGGTTACGTCGATGCAAGCTTTAACACCTATCCGAGTGACTCTGAGTAGCAAACCGGATATGTATAGTGGAGCAACCATTTGGAACAGCTCCAAGTGGAGCGTGGAAGCAGCATTTACAATATGACCTAGAGATTTGCAAAGTACATACGGATCTGAATGTTGCAGACCCGTTGACTAAAACCTCTCTCACAAGCAACATGATCAAACCCAAAACTCTTTGGATGTTGGTCACATGGTGATGTGACCTGTCAGTGTTAATCACATGGTGATGTGAACTAGATTATTGACTCTAGTGCAAGTGGGAGACTGTTGGAAATATGCCCTAGAGGCAATAATAAAAGTGTTATTATTATATTTCTTTGTTCATGATAATAGTCTTTTATTCATGCTATAACTGTATTATCCGGAAATCATAATACACGTGTGAATACATAGACCACAATATGTCCCTAGTGAGCCTCTAGTTGACTAGCTCGTTGTGATCAACAGATAGTCATGGTTTCCTGGCTATAGACATTGGATGTCGTTGATAACGGGATCACATCATTAGGAGAATGATGTGATGGACAAGACCCAATCCTAAGCCTAGCACAAAGATCGTGTAGTTCGTATGCTAAAGCTTTTCTAATGTCAAGTATCTTTTCCTTAGACCATGAGATTGTGCAACTCCCGGATACCGTAGGAATGCTTTGGGTGTACCAAACGTCACAATGTAACTGGGTGGCTATAAAGGTGCATTACAGGTATCTCCGAAAGTGTCTGTTGGGTTGGCACGAATCGAGACTGGGATTTGTCACTCCGTGTAAACGGAGAGGTATCTCTGGGCCCACTCGGTAGGACATCATCATAATGTGCACAATGTGACCAAGGGGTTGATCACGGGATGATGTGTTACGGAACGAGTAAAGAGACTTGCCGGTAACGAGATTGAACAAGGTATCGGTATACCGACGATCGAATCTCGGGCAAGTACAATACCGTTAGACAAAGGGAATTGTATACGGGATCGATTGAGTCCTTGACATCGTGGTTCATCCGATGAGATCATCATGGAACATGTGGGAGCAAACATGGGTATCCAGATCCCGCTGTTGGTTATTAACCGGAGAACATCTCGGTCATGTCTGCATGTCTCCCGAACCCGTAGGGTCTACACACTTAAGGTTCGATGACGCTAGGGTTATAAAGGAAGCTTGTATGTGGTTACCGAATGTTGTTCGGAGTCCCGGATGAGATCCCGGACGTCACGAGGAGTTCCGGAATGGTCCGGAGGTAAAGATTTATATATAGGAAGTCCTGTTTCGGCCATCGGGACAAGTTTCGGGGTCATCGGTATTGTACCGGGACCACTGGAAGGGTCCCGGGGGCCCACCGGGTGGGGCCACCTATCCCGGAGGGTCCCATGGGCTGAAGTGGGAAGGGATCCAGCCCAAAGTGGGCTGGGGCGCCACTTCCCTCATGGCCCATGCGCCTAGGGTGAAGGGGGAACCCTAAGGAAGAGTCCTAGGAGGGGAAGGCACCTCCTAGGTGCCTTGGGGGGGAGGGAATCCTCCCTTTGGCCGCCGCCCCTTTCCCATCTAGGGCTGCCACACCCCCTAGGGTGGGAACCCTAGAGGGGGCGCACCCTCCTCCCTCTCCCCTATATATAGTGAGGCCTAGGGCTGCCCATAAGACGTGATTCGATCTCTGCCTGTTGGTGCAGCCCTCCCTCTCTTTCTCCTCATATCTCGCGGTGCTTGGTGAAGCCCTGCAGGACTACCACGCTCCTCCATCACCACCACGCCGTTGTGCTGCTGCTGGATGGAGTCTTCCTCAACCTCTCCCTCTCTCCTTGCTGGATCAAGGCGTGGGAGACGTCACCGGGCTGTACGTGTGTTGAACGCGGAGGTGCCGTCCGTTCGGCACTAGGATCTCCGGTGATTTGGATCACGACGAGTACGACTCCTTCAACCCCGTTCTCTTGAACGCTTCCGCTTAGCGATCTACAAGGGTATGTAGATGCACTCTCCTTCCCCTCGTTGTTGGTTTCTCCATAGATAGATCTTGGTTATACGTAGGAAAATTTTGAATTTCTGCTACGTTCCCCAACACCTAGATATTCTCATAATATGCACTTTTCTATCAATTGCTCGACAGTAATTTGTTTACCCACCGTAATACTTATGCTATCTTGAGAGAAGCCACTAGTGAAACCTATGGCCCCCGGGTCTATTTTCCATCATATAAGTTTCCAATCTATTTTACTTTGCAATCTTTACTTTCAATCTATATCATAAAATACCAAAAATATTTATCTTATTATCTCTATCAGATCTCAATTTTGCAAGTGGCCGTGAAGGGATTGACAACCCCTTTATCATGTTGGTTGCAAGGTTCTTATTTGTTTGTGTAGGTGCGAGGTGACTTGCGTGTAGTCTCCTACTGGATTGATACCATGGTTCTCAAAAACGGAGGGAAATACTTATGCTACTGTGTTGCATCACCCTTTCCTCTTCAAGGGAAAACCAACGCAATTCTCAAGAGGTAGCATACCGGTCCCTACACCGCATATTAACAAGCATGGTCCACCTCCTAAGCTTGTAAAGGGTGATTTTGCTAATTGGCTTTTTCGTATCAAGTCTCACTTGAATCATAGCTCAACACATCTTTGGAGAATCATTGATCAAGGCTTCTACCCGCATGACCCAAAAAACCTCACTCCAAGAGAAGAGGTGGACAATCAATACAATCACTCTGCATTGTTCATCCTCCAAGCCGAGGTGCCTCTCAAAGATCTATCTCACTTGAGTCCCTTCTCCCATGCAAAGGATGTCGGGAAAACATCATATCTTTGTACAAGGGGAGCTCAAGCATACAATGGCCCAACTTTGAAGGGGTTCTTGATGAGGCTGATGAATTTGTGATGATAGAAGATGAGGATCCTCGTGATCTCTACCAGAGGTTGAAAACTCTTGCAGTCACTCTCCAAGATCATGGGAGTAAGGGTACGAATGGCAATTGGATCAAGCGCAAGTTTCTCAAGGCCATCATGACATTCAACAAGGCCATGTCCTCCATGATTCGTCAAAGGCCGGATTTCCACACCTTGTCTCCAAGTGAAGTGTTGGATGAGTTTATTGCCATGAACATCATGAACAACACCACCGGCAATGCTCTAGCTCGTGTACGGTCAAATAAAGCCTCTCCCAACCTTGCCTTGAAGGCTAAGGCCATTCCGGAAGAAGAAGAAGAGAGTTTGCCTGAAGACACCAAATGTGCTTACCACGAGCACATTGCTCTTGCCTCAAAGGCAATTTTGGGGCAACAAGAGGAACTCAAGGCCCAACTTCACCAAGAACACCTCAAGTGGTTCAAAGAGCAAGCAACGAGTGAGGACTTGCTACAATTTTGGTAATGTGAGTCACTTTGTGGTGGGTTGTCCCTATGAGAAAAAGGGAGGACAATGGTGGCAAGCTCATTCGCAAAGACAAAGCCAAGTCCTTTCCGAACAAGAACAACTTCACCAAGAAGATACCTCAAACGGGGTTGGTGGCACTGTTGGGGAATGCAATATTTCAAAATAATTACCTACGATCACGCAAGATCTATCTAGCAGATGCATATCATCGAGAGGGGAGAGTGTGTCCATGTACCCTCATAGATCGAAAGCGGAAGCGTTTAGTAACGCGGTTGATGTAGTCGAACGTCTTCACGATCCAACCGATCCAAGTACCGAATGTACGGCACCTCCGTGTTCAGCACACATTCAGCTCGATGACGTCCCTCGAGCTCTTGATCCAGTTGAGGATGAGTTAGAGTTCCGTCAGCACGATGGCGTGTTGACAGTGATGATGAAGTTACCGATGCAGGTCTTCGCCTAAGCACTACGATGATATGACCAAGGTGTGTAACTGTGGAGGGGGGCACCACATACAGCTAAGACAAATCTTGGAGTGCCTTTGGGGTGCCCCCTGACCACGTATATAAAGGAGGGAGGGAGGGAGGCCGGCCCTCCTAGGGGCGCGCCAAGTGTAGGGAGTCCTACTAGGACTCCCAAGTCCTAGTAGGATTCCCTTTCATTTTCGGAGTAGGAAAGAAGGAAAGGAGGGGCCGCGCCCCCACCCCTTGTCCAATTCGATTTGGGGGAGGCGTGCGCCACCTCGTGGCCCTTCTTCCCTCTCTCCACTAAAGCCCAATAAGGCCCATTAACTTCCCCCGGCGAATTCCCGTAACTATCCGGTACTCCGAAAAATACCCGAATCACTCGAAACCATTCCGATGTCCGAATATAGCCTTCCAATATATCGATCTTTACCTCTCGACCATTTCGAGACTCCTCGGCATGTCCATGATCTCATCCGGGACTCCAAACAAACTTCGGTCATCAAACCACATAACTCATAATATAAATCGTCATCGAACGTTAAGCGTGCGTACCCTACGGGTTCGACAACTATGTAGACATGACCGAGACACATCTCCGGTCAATAACCAATAGAAGAACCTGGATGCTCATATTGGCTCCTACATATTCTACGAAGATCTTTATCGGTCAAACCGCATAACAACATACGGCATTCCCTTTGTCATCGGTATGTTACTTGCCCGAGATTCGATCGTCGGTATCATCATACCTAGTTCAATCTTGTTACCAGCAAGTCTCTTTACTCGTTCCATAATGCATCATTCTGCAACTAACTCATTAGTCACATTGCTTGCAAGGCTTATAGTGATGTGCATTACCGAGAGGGCCCAGAGATACCTCTCCGATACGCGGAGTGACAAATCCTAATCTCAATCTATGCCAACCCAACAAACACCTTCGAAGACACCTGTAGAGCATCTTTATAACCACCCAGTTATGTTGTGATGTTTGATAGCACACAAGGTGTTCCTCCGGTATTCGGGAGTTGCGTAATCTCATAGTTAAAGGAATATGCATAAGTCATGAAGAAAGCAATAGAAATAAAACTTAACGATCATTATGTTAAGCTAACGGATGGGTCTTGTCCATCACATCATTCTCTAATGATGTGACCCCATTCATCAAATGACAACACATGTCTATGGTTAGGAAACTTAACCATCTTTGATTAACGAGCTAGTCAAGTAGAGGCATACTAGGGACACTCTGTTTTGTCTATGTATTCACACATGTATCAAGTTTCCGGTTAATACAATTCTAGCATGAATAATAAACATTTATCATGATATAAGGAAATATAAATAACAACTTTATTATTGCCTCTAGGGCATATTTCCTTTAGTCTCCCACTTGCACTAGAGTCAATAATCTAGTTCACATGGCCATGTGATTTAACACCAATAGTTCACATCACCATGTGACCAACACCCAAAGGGTTTACTAGAGTTAGTAATCTAGTTCACATCGCCATGTGATTAACACCCAAAGAGTACTAAGGTGTGATCATGTTTTGCTTGTGAGAGAAGTTTAGTCAATGGGTGTGTCACATTCAAAGCCGTATGTATTTTGCAAATTTTCTATGTCTACAGTGCTCTCCATGGAGCTACTCTGGCTAATTGCTCCCACTTTCAATATGTTTCCAGATTGAGACTCAGAGACATCCGGATCGGTGTAAAAGCTTGCCTCGACGTAACTCTTTATGACGAACTCTTTATCACGTCCATAACCAAGAAATATCTCCTTAGTCTTCTAAGGATAATTTTGACCGTTGTCCAGTGATCCACTCCTGGATCAATATCGTACCCCCTTGCCAAACTCATGGAAAGGCACACTAGGTTTGGTACGCAGCATAGCATACTTTATAGAACCTATGGCTGAGGCATAGGGAATGACTTTCATTCTCTTTCTATTTTCTGCCGTGGTCGTGTTTTGAGTCTTACTCAACTTTGCACCTTGCATTACAGGCAATAACTCCTTCTTTGACTGTTCCATTTTGAACTACTTCAAAATCTTGTCAAGTTATGTACTCATTGAAAAATCTTATCAAGCGTCTTGATCTATCTCTATAGATCTTGATGCCCAATATGTAAGCAGCTTCACCAAGATCTTTCTTTGAAAAACTCCTTTCAAACATTCCTTTATGCTTCCAGAAAATTCTACATCATTTCCGATCGACAATATGTCATTCACATATACTTATCAAAAAGGTTGTAGTGCTCCCACTCACTTTCTTATAAATACAGGCTTCACCGCAAGTCTATATAAAACTATATGATTTGATGAACTCATCAAAGCATACATTCCAACTCCGAGATGCTTGCACCAGTCCATAGATGGATCGCTGGAGCTTGCACATTTTGTTAGCACTTTTAGGATTGACAAAACCTTCTAGTTGTATCATATACAACTCTTCTTTAATAAATCCATTAAGAAATGCAGTTTTGACATCCATTTGACATATTTCATAAAATGCGGCAATTGCTAACATGGTTCGGACAAACTTTAAGCATCGATACGAGTGAGAAAATCTCATCGTAGTCAACACCTTGAACTTGTCAAAAACCCTTTTTTGACAAGTCGAGCTTTGTAGATAGTGACACTACTATCTGCGTCCGTCTTCCTCTTGAAGATCCATTTATTGTCATTGGCTTGCCGATCATTGGGCAAGTCCACCAAAGTCCACATTTTGTTCTCATACATGGATTCTATCTCAGATTTCATGGCCTCAAGCCATCTATCAGAATCTGGGCTCATCATCGCTTCCTCATAGTTCATAGGTTCATCATGGTCTAGTAACATGACTTCCAGAGTAGGATTACCGTACCACTTTGGTGCGGATCACACTCTGGTTGACCTACGAGGTTCGGTAGTAACTTGATCTGAAGTTTTATGATCATCATCATTAACTTCCTCACTAATTGGTGTAGGCATCACTGGAACTGATTTCTGTGATGAACCATTTTCCAATTCGGGATAAGGTACAATTACCTCATCAAGTTCTACTTTCCTCCCACTCACTTCTTTCGAGAGAAACTCCTTCTCTAGAAAGGATCCATTCTTAGCAACGAATATCTTGCCTTCGGATCTGTGATAGAAGGTTTACCCAATAGTTTCCTTTGAGTATCCTATGAAGACGCATTTCTCCGATTTGGGTTCGAGCTTATCAGGTTGAAGCTTTTTCACATAAGTATCGCAGCCCCAAACTTTAAGAAACGACAGCTTAGGTTTCTTGCCAAACCATAGTTCATACGGTGTCGTCTCAACGGATTTAGATGGTGCCCTATTTAACGTGAATGCAGTTGTCTCTAATGCATAACCCCAAAATGATAGTGGTAAATCGGTAAGAGACATCATATATCACACCATATCTAATAAAGTACGGCTACGACGTTCGGACACACCCATTATGCTATGGTGTTCCAAGTGGCATGAGTTGCGAAACTATTCCACATTGTTTCAAATGAAGACCAAACTCGCAACTCAAATATTCGCCTCCACGATCAGATCATAGAAACTTTAGTTTCTTGTTACGATGATTTTCCACTTCACTCTAAAAATTCTTTGAACTTTTTCAAATGTTTCAGGCTTATGTTTCATTAAGTAGATATACCCATATCTGCTCAAATCATCTATTTAGGTCAGAAAATAGCGATACCCGCCACGAGCCTCAACACTCATCGGACCGCATACATTAGTATGTATTGTTTCTAATAAGTCAATGGCTCACTCCATTGTTTAGGAGAATGGAGTCTTAGTCATCTTGCCCATAAGGCATGGTTCGCAAGCATCAAGTGATTCATAATCAAGTGATTCCAAAAGTCCATCCCCATGGAGTTTCTCCATGCGCTTTACACCAATATGACCTAAACGGCAGTGCCACAAGTATGTTACACTATCATTATCAACTTTGCATCTTTTGGCATCAATATTATTAATATGTGTATCACTATGATCGAGATTCAATAAACCATTTATATTAAGTGTATGACCATAGAAGGTTTTATTCGTGTAACCAGAACAACAATTATTCTTTGACTTAAATGAACATCACCAAATCGTATTCTTGCAATAAACATGATCCAATCGTATTCTTGCTCAACACAAAACACCAAATGACATTTATTTTAGGTTCAACACTAATCCGAAGGTAAAAGGAGTGTGCGATTGTGATCTTATCAACCTTGGAATCATTTCCAACACACATCGTCACCTTGCCCTTAACTAGTCTATGTTCATTTTGCAACTCCTGTTTCGAGTTACTAATCTTAGCAACTGAACCAGTATCAAATACCCTGGGGTTACTATGAACACTAGTAAAGTACACATCAATAACATGTATATCAAATATACCTTTGTTCACTTTGCCATCCTTCTTATCCGCCAAGTATTTGGGGTAGTTTCGCTTCCAGTGACCATTCCCTTTGCAGTAGAAGCACTTAGTTTCAGGCTTAGGTCTAGCTTTGGGTTTCTTCACGGGAGTGGCAACTTGCTTGTCATTCTTTCTTGAAGTTCCGTTTCTTTTCCTTTGCCCCTTTTCTTGAAACCAGTGGCCTTGTTAACTATCAACACTTGATGCTCTTTCTTGATTTCTACCTTCACCGATTTTAGCATCACGAAGAGCTCGGGAATCGTTTTTGTCATCCCTTTCACATTATAGTTCATCATGAAGTTCCAGTAACTTGGTGATAGTGACTAGAGAACTCTATCAATCACTATATTATCTGGAAGATTAACTCTCATACCTCTCGACATGGGCATGAGACTAAAATACCAAATTCATCTCTTGGAACATCTCATATGCTCCATGTCGTTCAAAACATTTTTGAAGTCCCGGTTCTAAGCCGTAAAGCATGATGCACTAAACTATCAAGTAGTCATCATACCGAGCTTGCCAAACATTCATAATGTCTACATTTGCTCCTGCAAAAGGTCCGTCACCTAGCGGTGCATGTGATGCCCCCGATTTGACCGTACACTAATCATACACGCAAATGTGTACGATCAAGATCAGGGACTCACGGGAAGATATCACAACGCAACTCTAGACACAATTTAAAATAATACAAGCTTTATATTACAAGCCAGGGGCCTCAAGGGCTCGAATACATAAGCTTGAATACAGATAAGTCAGCGGAAGCAACATTATCTGAGTACAGACATGAGTTAAACAAGTTTGCCTTAAGAAGGCTAGCACAAAAGTAGCAATGATCGAAAAGGCAAGGCCTCCTGTCTAGGACCTCCTAACTACTCCTTGGAGTCGAACTCCATGTAGAATCATCCTCATGATCCTCTGGCTCCTGAAATCCATCATATAATCGCAATAACCGGGAAAGGGGAAAAAGAAGTAGCAAAGCAACCGTGAGTACTCATCCAAAGTACTCGCAAGCAAGGATCTACACTACATATGCAATTGTATCTGTAAGTGCATCTAGTGCCCCTTAGTGATTTTGGTGTATTGAAGACTTATAGGTTAAGGGACTGATGCGTTTGTGAGTGTACACATGTCTATAAGTCTATGAGAAGTTTGATATTTACAGAGAAAGTCGACCCCTAAAAATGAAGTTCTTCGACTTAAGACTTTGGATTTCTGAAGACTTTGAAAGTGAAGAAATTAGTGTGATCCTGAAGACTTGGTATTCATTCGAGGAACATGAAGCATGAAGACCTTTGTTTTCTTTGTTTTATTTTCTCCTTCTTGAGTCATAGGAGACACCGTACTGTTAAAGGGGGTCGAGGAAATACTAAGGAAAAATTTCCAAGTGATGCTCAACTCAAATCCTACACCTACCAATCCCTTCGAGTGAAGCCATTGGAAATCTCATACAGTTCAGTCAATTTCTTCAGTGACAGAGACGAAGTTCTTCTAGTCTCTGAGGAATTTGTTCTGACTGAGGAGTTAGGAATTCGCCAGTGCGGATTGCCTACACAATGAGGAACATGATAGCCCTGAGGAATTTGATACTCAAAATTCCAACCGTTGCTGTGCTATGCGCCAGCTGTCCCTAAATATCTACCCACCTAACGGTCATATCATTGAAGGGCATTTATGTCTTATCATGCCGGGCTGCTCCCTAGACTATAAATAGCCTCCCCTACAACCACTAGCTGGTTGGATGCTCCGACAGAAACTGACACTTGTCATTTGAGAGCATCCCATCCTCCGAGGACTTTGAGTGAAAATCATCAAGTGAGGAAAACCCAAATCCAAACACCTACAAACCCAAAGTGATTGAGCATCACTGAAGAGATTGATCCTGCGTTGATCTTACGCTTGTTTCCTTTGAAGACTATGCATCTTCCAGACGGTTAGGCGTCATGGTCTAGAGCATCCAAGGGGAAATTGTGGATCGCCGAGTGACCGAGTCTGTGAAGGTTAGGAAGTCACCTGAAGACATACCACGAGTGATTGGGTGAGGTTTGTGTGACCTTAGCTCAAGGGGAATACGGTGAGGACTGAGTGTCTTGAGCTGCATGTTCAGAACTGGGTGTCCGGGACTATGTGTCCTCAGGTTTAAATACCTAGCCACCCTAACCAGACGTACAACTGTCACAGTAGTTGGAACTGGTCTACCAAATCATTGTCTTCACCAAGCTACCTGATTCCTTTTCCTCAACCCTTCCATTTCCTCATTTCTGTGATGTGTTCTTGTTCATATCTGTTTGAAGACTTTGATTGAAGACTTTCTCTACTTCCTCAGTTCAATTTCTTCAGTATGTTTGTCTTTATCCTGTGTTATCCTATGTTTACGCTTTATGTACTCTGTGCTTGTTTTCGTTACATCATGAAGACCATGCTCATGCACTATTATGTTCACTTCTGAGTACTTATTCCGCTGCAAGTAGTTCTTCACTCAGGAATTTCCTCACCCTGAAATTCCTCAGTGAAAAATTTATAAAAATCGCCTATTCACCCCCCTCTAGTTGATATAACGCATTTTCAATTGGTATCAGAGCAAGGTACTCCTTTGTTCTGTGTGATTTTGGTTTAACCGCCTGGAGTTTTAGTTATGTCGACCGCAGGTATGATCAAGGTTTCTGCTGGGTGTGCTACCTTCGATGGGACGGACTACCCCTACTGGAAGAATAAGATGTGCATGCATCTTGAGGAATTTGATAACGGTCTCTGGTACGTTGTGGAGAATGGTGTTCCCTCGGTCACTCCCACCATCAACGCTGCTGATGTGAAGAGATTCAAGCAACTTGACTCTCAAGCGAAGAATATCATATGTGGCCATTTGAGCAAAGGGCAGTATGGCAGAATGAGTGCTTTGGAGACAGCTAAGCTTATCAGGGACAGGCTGTCCAAGGTCAATGAGGGAGTCTCAACACAGCGTGACTGTCCAAGGTCAATGGGGGAGTCTCAACACAGGTTGTCCAAGATCTTCAGAAGGAGCGTGATTCATTACATGCTCAACAGATCAATGCTACTCAGGATGAATTTATTCCTCCATGTTTGAAGTGCATTGAACGTGAAACTGCTAATTCTTCACCTGAATGCTCAAATGCTTCCATTGTTGCAAATTCTTCAACTGCCTCTGCTATCACTAATTCCTCATCTGAGGACATTGCTAGTATCATTGATGATGCAGGGCTGAAGGAATTGTATATGACAGGCATGTACAAAAGCCTCAAAGGGCATCAGGCTCTTTGTGACCTGCTTAAAAAGCATATCCTCAACAGGAACCCTAGGAAAGAGGGTATTGTCTTTGAGAGGAAACTCAATGCTGATGGGACCTACTGGAAACCTGAGCAGTATGCCAAAACCTCATGGGTTGTTGCAAAGGGACCTGCAGTGGATCCATCTACTTTATCTGTCTTTACATGTGAATCTTCATATTCTTCTGATGAGTCATTTGACTCCAATTATAAACTATTCAAAAATCAGAATGGTGAAGTATTTGCTAGATATGTTGGCACTAACTGTAGGAACGGTTCTCCTATGAAGAAAATTTGGGTTCCCAAAAGGTGCCTTGAAAATCTTCAGGTGAATGTCATCATGACACCACCTGTTAAGAATAGGAACCCCAGATCAAATTCTTCATATGGACTAAATTCTTCATATGGATCAAAGTCCTCATATGAACATCATCGTGCTAACCCGTCTGTCTCACAGGGAAGATCTAAGGATTATGGATATGTTCATTATTCTTCAAATCATTATGTTCATAAGTCCTCGAAGAATTTCTCTGCTTACTCCTATGCTTACCCTAACCCCTCTTATGTGAAACAAAGTGGATTGGCATCTATGCCACCTTTCTCTTATGGAGCTCACAGAATGATGAACTCTTTGCCACCCCTTTAGATGTGGGTGGTGAAGAAAAACAACTAACCTCTTATGCAGGGTCAGGTCTCCAGACGAACTTAATCGTCTTAAGAATTTGCTAGAGACCTAAATTTGCGTGAAAGGACGCAAGCAAATCATGAAGAAAGGAATTTTCATTTCTCACATCCTCATACTGCTTTATCTGTTCTATTGCTTGATGAAATTGATCTGATGAAATTGATATCATATTCTTCACAGTAAGTTGCACTAATTCATGTGCACGATGATCAACCCAAAGCCACTGAGTGGGTCCTCGATAGTGGATGTACAAATCACATGACTGGTGACAGGAGCTTATTGATGGACTCAGCTTTATCTCCATCACATCTGAAGCATATCACCTACGCTGACAAAGGCAAATGCAAGGTATTGGGTCTAGGTAAGATTGCAATCTCAAAGGATCGACACATGGACAAAGTCATGCTTGTCGAGTCCTTAGGGTTCAACCTCATGTCTGTCTCAATGCTTTGTGATCTTGATATGGTTGTTGTATTTGGCAAGTATCGTTATGTTGTGATGATGGAAGCTGGCAATTCCAAAGTCTTCAAAGGCTTTAGGAGAGGAGATTTGTATATTGGTGATTTCTCTACAGGACCACAACCTGCTACATGTCTACTTGCAAAAGCTTCAGAAGGCTGGCTATGGCATCGACGACTTGGTCATGCTGGCATGAGGAATCTACACACGCTAGCGAAGAAGAAGCATGTCATTGGCATCGAGGGTGTCAAATTCCTCAAGTACCATTTGTGTGAAGCGTGTGAAGCTGGTAAGATGACCAAGGCTAAGCATCCAGCGAAGACTATCATGACTACTACTCGACTATTTGAATTGCTTCACATGGATCTCTTTGGCCCTACTCACTATGCCACATTTACTAATGATGCATCTTTATATGGCTTTGTCATTGTTGATGATTATTCTTGATATACATGGGTGCATATCATCGCTTACAAAACTAAAGTGCAGGAAGTCTTCAAACGATTTTCCTCGAGGGCTTCAACCAACTTTGGTGTGAAGATCAAGCACATCAGAAGTGATAATGGAACTAAGTTCAAGAACACTAGTCTTGATGACTATCTTGATGAACTTGGTATTACTCATGAGTTATCTGCTTCTTATACTCCTCAGCAAAATGGCGTCGTGGAGTGCAAGAACAGGACTTTTGTTGAGATGGCCCGCACTATGCTTGATGAGTACAAGACGCCTCCTTGCTTTTGGCCTGAGGCAATTGATACTGCGTGCCACATCATCAACACGGTATATCTTCACAAATTCTTCAACAAGACTGCATATGAACTCCTCATCGACAAGAAACCCAATGCGAGTTATTTCAAAGTCTTCGGTGCAAAATGTTGGATTAGAGATCCTCATCACAATTCTAAATTCGCACCGAAAGCACATGAAGGTTTTATGCTCGGTTATGGTAAGGACTCGCACACCTACAGAGTCTTCAACACCTATCACAACAAGGTTGATGAAACTATAGATGTGTGGTTCCATGAGACTAATGGCTCGCAAGGAGAGCACCTACCTCCTATGACAGATGAAATACCTCCCGAGGAATCTATTAAGTTCAAGGCTACCGAGGATGACATTCCTACCGAAGAATCTGCTGAAGAAGTCATTCCAGAACATGAAGAACGTCATGTTGATGCACTCGAGGAAAATGGTGTTGAAGAAAATACTGATCAAATTCCTCAACGACAAACCGCTCATCCTCGCGTTGCAAATGAAGTGCAAAATGAGAAAATCATCAGCGACATCAACATTCCAGGTCCTCTCACACGCTCAACAGCTTCACATTTATCTAACTTTTGTGGGCACTTTGCTTTCGTCTCTATCACAAAGCCCACTAAGGTAGATGAAGCATTTCTGGAGTCTGAGTGGACCTGGAATTACATCAATTGGAGCTCAACTACGTCTGGGAACTGGTCAAACATCCAGATCCTCGCAAGCACAACATCATCGGCACAAAGTGGATCTACCGTAACAAGCAAGATGAAAATGGCCTTGTGGTGAGGAATAAGGCATGGCTTGTAGCTCAAGGCTACACACAGGTTGAAGGAATTGATTTCGATGAAACTTTTGCACCTGTTGCTAGACTTGAAGCTATTCGCATATTACTTGCTTATGCTAACCATCATGATATCATCTTATATCAAATGGATGTGAAAAGTGCATTCCTCAATGGTAAGCTTGAGGAAGAAGTATATGTTGCTCAGCCCCTAGGTTTTGAAGATCCAAAGCATCCTGACAAAGTCTTCAGACTCAATAAGGCCCTCTATGGCCTCAAGCAGGCCCCACGGGCGTGGTATGATACTTTGAAGGAATTCCTCATGAAGAAAGGCTTCAAACCTGGTTCACTTGACCCAACTCTTTTCACTAAATCTTATGATGTTGAACTGTTTGTGTGCCAAATTTATGTTGATGATATCATTTTTGGCTGTACTGACCAACGTTACAGTGATGAATTTGCCTATATGATGAGTGAAGAATATCAAATGTCTATGATGGGAGAATTGAAATTCTTCTTAGGTCTTCAGATTCATCAACGGCGCAATGGCATATTCATATCTCAGGAGAAATACCTCAAGGATGTACTGAGGAAATTCGGCATGCAAGATTGCAAAGGAGTCAAAATCCCTATGCCCACAAATGGCCATCTATGCACTGATGAAAATGGTATTGACTTTGATCAAAAGGTATACCGCTCCATGATTGGTTATTTATTGTACTTATGTGCATCTAGGCCAGATATTATGCTTAGTGTTTGCATGTGTGCCCGATTTCAAGCTACACCAAAGGAATCACACCATAAGGTTGTGAAGCATATTCTTCGATATCTAGCTCACAAACCAACACTTGGATTATGGTATACCAAGGGCTCGACTTTTGATCTCATTGGATATTCAGACTCTGACTATGCTGGTGATCGTGTGGACCGCAAGTCAACATATGGCACATGCCATTTCCTCGGACGATCCTTGGTCTGTTGGTCCTCGAAGAAACAGAACTGCGTATCACTATCTACTGCTGAAGCCGAGTACATTGCTGCTGGTTCTTGCTGTGCTCAACTGCTATGGATGAAGCAAACTCTCAAGGACTACGGCGTCAACATGAAGAATGTGCCACTCTATTGTGACAATGAGAGTGCCATCAAGATTGCTCATAACCCAGTTCAGCACTCAAAGACAAAGCACATTCAGATTTGTCATAATTTTCTTCGTGATCATGTTTTGAAGGGCGACATCTCTATTGAGCATGTGAAGACTAAAGAACAGCCAAGCGATATCTTCACTAAGCCCTTGGATGAGAAGAGATTTAACAAGTTGCGGTGTGAGCTAAATATCCTAGAATCTTCGAATGTTCTTTGAAAAGGACACTCATCCTAACACTTATGCAAAATTGATGACTTAGATGTGCAACACATGAAGAAATGTTTTTCTTCAATCAATGAAGAATAGCACTCTAAGTGTGAGGAAATTAATGAAGAATTTGATTCTCAGAACCCTACGACAATTGTACGCGGTATCTGAAATCATCATTCTTATACGGTGGGTCACGCCATCACCAAAAGTTGAAAATCTTCAATTTGAGTTTTTCTCAGCTTTGAAATTCCTCTGTTGTTTTTCAACTTGCATTGTCTTCACCATTTCCAACATTTTTCTTCATTGGCTATATATATATATAGAGAGAGAGAGAGAGAGTTTATGTCCTCTACAACATTCACTTATTGCTATTTCTTCAAGTTGCTTGTTCTGCTAAGTGAATGTGCTCGGACCCTTTCCCCCTCTATGCTAAACTCAACCCAGCCTATTCACAAATGCTTCATGTGCATTCTATTTGAAACTCGTTCAAAATCTTCACTGTGTCCTTATCAACTGAAGAAATTGCGAACGGAACTTTAAACTTATCTTATGTGAATTTTCGGCCTTTGCCGCTCAAATCGTTACACATTCCACGATAATACTTATCCTATTCACCCACGATCGGACATGATCGTCACCTCTCAGTACGTGGGTGACACATGTCAAGCGAATGAGAAGGGTCAGGGACACGTTCGTCCTATTTTCTCGGGCGAGCAGTTTTTCACTTCGGCTATAAATACCCCTCTCCCTTCCTCACTTCACTTTTACTCCACTCGACCTCACTCCCTTGCTCGAGCTCTCAAACCCTAGCGCCGCCGCTACTTCCATCGTCGCCGGTGAGGAAGAGCTTCACTGCCTCGACCTCGTTGCCGCCGTACTCACGCCGGACGCGGATTTCTTCACTCCGCCACCGCCGTAGCTGTCTTCCTCAGCCAAGTTAAGGCGTGGAAGATCTGAATCGACGAGCTTCAAATCTACACTTCCCAGTTCGTCGTGTTCTTCGTCCAGGGTAATTAAAAGTTACTTTTACTACCCTTGTTGATTCAAATGTTTTCCTTCAAATCTCCAAAAGGTGTTTTTCTTCAAATCCTCACACACTGGACACCTCACATATCATCTGTTCTTGATCTGTTTCTATAAGCAAATTTTTCTTCAAGATTCCTCAATTGTGTGGATTTCAAATCTGTACAACTATGGAACCTAAGTCAAAGAAGACTTAGTGAAATTCCTCAAGATTCATCCGGTCAAATTCTTCAAACTTGTTCTTATTGCAAAATCTTCTCAAAATGCATATGACCTCTCCAAAATTCCTCGCAACTATACTCTGTTCACAGGTACACATGTCCGCTGCTGAATCATTAGGTTCTCATCAACTTAACTCATTTGCAGCGTTCCTCGAAGAAAAGTTGCATACCTCTTCAGAGAACTCAATCGTTCAAAACCCTCAGCTGAAGAAAATGGCAGATGGCAAGAAACCTCAGAAGGGAGGAAAGAAGCTGGAAGTCAACACTGCCTTTAAAATCCCTGAGGATATATACAAGGATTTTTGCACTCCTGATGAGGCCACCCATCGAAAGGAAACTAAGAATGAGCGCAAAGTGCGCATCCAAAGGATAGAGAGGAGATGGGCACGGGAATGGGGGGAATACAGATATGTTACTCCCAAGTATATGAAGAAATTCACTCTTAATCCTCCATGCCCAAGACCTCCGTTGGCACCTGGCCAAGTAGCCGATCCCACCAGCCTCAAGCGTGGTGAGGATTATCCTGATGAATGGGCCAAGCGCCAGGCCAAGCTAGCCAGAGTAGCTAAGGAAGCAGTGAGGAAATTTAATGAAGACTCTACTGCTGCTGCCATTGCTGAGGCCTCTGCAAGCAAGCCAAAGAAGGCCATGCCAAAGAAGTCGGCTCATAAGCCAAGTGCTTCAACCCCAATGCCCTCACGGCCAAGTTCCTCAGCAATGCCCTCATGGCCAAATTCTTCAAAGCCCTCACGGCCAATTCCTCAAGCCGCACCAGCTACTCCAAAGTCCTCAGCTATCAAAATCCTCAGCACCTGTGCATCTCGCCACGTGCCAAAGGACAACAGGCATCTCTATTGCCTCAGGAGCTTCTGCTAGTTCTTCAGCTGCACCAAATTCATCAACTGGCCCCTCTCTGCTGAAGACAAAGGCCACTGCTGGACGAGGCTCTCAACCAAGTCCTCACAAGAAGCAGGTCGCCTTTCAAGTGTCGTCTGATGAAGACGAAGCGGATGATGAAGAACTTGCTGAAATCATCAGGGACAGGCAACTCAGGGCCGCTAGAGCCAAAGGCACAAGTGTGCCTCTATTTTTGGATCCAAAATTGATCCTTGATTACATTGATCTCTGGTACAAGGACCCCAACACTCCTATGCCTGACTTCAAGCTGACTCCTGGCCAAAGCCATATGTTGACTCACTTCATTCAGGAAGAAAAATGGAAATTTGAAAAGGCTAGACAGTTGAAGAAAGCGCAGTACAAAAAGGAGCACTTCCTGAAGAAAAACGTTGTCTCTATGACAACTGAAGAACTTGTCACTATTCAATCTGAGATCAAGAAACTCAGTGATGAATTTGACGCATACCACGCTAATTGGCTGGGAGCCAAAGGTCCATTTTTGTGAAACTAACTGAGCAGTTCACTTCCAATGTTGTGGCCCCAACGCAACAAGAAAATCCTCAGGCTGAAGCATCTGCTCAGCCTACTGAAGAAAATGCCAGCACCGCTGATGATACTCAGGCTGCTAAAGAAAATGCTAGTACCAGGGCTGATGACTGCATTCCAGCCACTGAAGAAATTGTCAGGGCAACCACTAGTGTTCCGCCTGAAAAAAATGAAGAAGTCAGGCAACTGCATCAGTTGTGCCTGAAGATCTTGAACCAAATTCATCTGCTCCTCCTGCGCCTACACCATCTCCGATCCTTCCATCTGCATCATATGTGAAGAAGACCAAGGCTGCAGAGCGTGCAACTGTGAAGAAATGGAAGGCATCAACTGCATCAGATTCTCCAGCTCCGAAGAAAATGAAGCCACTGATCAGCTCATTTGAAAATCCAATTGATGTTGTTCCTGTCTCATCTATGCCATCAAAGGACCTTGTTCCTTTTGATGAAGAATACGTGATCCCGAGCGGATCCGATGAAGACATTTCTTCTGCTACTTCCTCAGAGCAATTGGATGAAAAAATTGAAGCGGATGCAATCCCTTCAACCCCAATAGTCTCGTCGCCCACGCCTCAGTTCATTGCTGAAGAGGTCGGCGTTGAAGAAATGAATGAAGACGAAGATGTGGACATTGGATGCACAACTCCAATGTTGAACAAGGACTTTTGGGAAAGTCAGCATCCCAATTCTCCTCTATTCACACCCCCACAACAAATTCCTCAGTCCCCTGTCACTACTGAGGTACAAATGGGATCTGAAGAACCTCGTGCCACACCATCTGTCTATGAAGAGATTCTAGCCACTAGTGCTGAAGAAAATGTAAATGAAGAATCGAAGTCCCAGGCTGCCCCTGAAGAAGAACCTGAAATTCCTCAGCCTGCGGAACCTGAGATCGAGATCCCTGAGGTTGTGATGCAATTGATGGACACTCCTCACCCCAAGCCAAAGGATCCCTTCTCAAAGAAGCAAAAATTCAAGGCTAATGACTTCATCGGCGAACATGTATTCTTCACGGACTACAATCCTTATGACTTTTCTCGTCTTAGGTGATGACTGACCGTGAGCTGCTTCTTAGTCTTCACCAGAAGGTGGATTGAAACCATAAATGGGTTAAGCGTCAGTTTGGTTTTCTTCTTCACAACATGACTGCTACACATAACGCAGTGAAGAGAAACCATTACTACCTCCATGAAGTTTTCGGTCGAACCTGGGCTATCTTATCACATCTGTATGGTGAAGAAGATCTGAAGCAAATGGGTCTCAAGGATAACTTTGATTGGTCTGCACCTCCAGCGAAGAAATTCAAGAAAGTCAAAGTTCCATCCTTGGTGGCCAGCTCATATTCTTTATCCCGTGACACCGATGAGTTTGAAGACTTGGACGACACTGCTGCAGGCCCTACAACAACCAACGACCCCAACAACGTTGGTGCTCCTCCATCAACTTGATATTCTTCAGGGGCGTTAGTCCTCATTTTTCGACCCTTTTGGTCATTCGATGACAAAGGGGGAGAAATTTGAGTTAGTCTTCAAGCGGGTCTACCTATTTGGGCGTATTTTTTCTAAGTTACAACTCTCGCTCTTTTGAAGACTTTGTTGGATCGAGTTGTAAACTTAAACTCTAAGGTGGTCTGATACTTTTGTTGAGTTTTCTGCATGCTTATTCCTCATTAATGTTAATGCACACATGCTGAATTACATCAGTCACCATATTTCATCATGCATTTCAAAATCTTCATATTATATGTTAAATGCGTGTATGAATTACAAGATATAGGGGGAGATCTCCATGATTCTACTCTTCAAATTGTGCATTGCTTCAAGAGAAAATTCCTCACTATGCACATCTTCAGGGGGGGTTCTTCTATATCTTGCAATCAAATTCCTAAATTTCGGTATTTACACTTCATATGTTTATCCTCATTGAAAACTTAACCTATATTGTCATCAATCACCAAAAAGGGGGAGATTGTAATTGCATCTAGTGCCCCTTAGTGATTTTGGTGTATTGAAGACTTATAGGTTAAGGGACTGATGCGTTTGTGAGTGTACACAGGTCTATAAGTCTATGAGAAGTTTGATATTTACAGAGAAAGTCAACCCCTAAAAATGAAGTTCTTCGACTGAAGACTTTGGATTTCTGAAGACTTTGAAAGTGAAAAAATTGGTGTGATCCTGAAGACTTGGTATTCATTCGAGGAACATGAAACATGAAGACCTTTGTTTTATTTTCTCCTTCTTGAGTCATAGGAGACACCGTACTGTTAAAGGGGGTCGAGGAAATACTATGGAAAAATTTCCAAGTGATGCTCAACTCAAATCCTACACCTACCAATCCCTTTGAGTGAAGCCATTGGAAATCTCATACAGTTCAGTCAATTTCTTCAGTGACAGAGACGAAGTTCTTCTGGTCTCTCAGGAATTTGTTCTGACTAAGGAGTTAGGAATTCGCCAGTGCGGTTTGCCTACACAGTGAGGAACATGATAGCCCTGAGGAATTTGATACTCAAAATTTCGACCGTTGTTGTGCTATGCGCCAACTGTCCCAATATATCTACCCACCTAACAGTCATATCATTGAAGGGCATTTATGTCTTATCATGTCGGGCTGCTCCCTAGGCTATAAATAGCCGCCCCCTACAACCACTAGCTGGTTGTCTGCTCCAAGAGAAACTGACACTTGTCATTTGAGAGCATCCCATCCTCCGAGGACTTTGAGTGAAAATCATCAAGTGAGGAAAACCCAAACACCTACAAACCCAAAGTGATTGAGCATCACTGAGGAGATTGATCCTGCGTGGATCTGACGCTTGTTACCTTTGAAGACTGTGCATCTCCCATACGGTTAGGCGTCATGGTCTAGAGCATCCAAGAGGAAATTGTGGATCGCCAAGTGACCGAGACTGTGAAGGTTAGGAAGTCACATGAAGACTTACCACGAGTGATTGGGTGAGGTCTGTGTGACCTTAGCTCAAGGGGAATACGGTGAGGATTGAGTGTCCTGAGCTGTGTGTTCAGGACTGGGTGTCCGGGACTGTGTGTCCTCAGGTTGAAATACCTAGCCGCCCTAACCAGACGTACAACTGTCATAGCAGTTGGAACTGGTCTACCAAATCATTGTCTTCACCAAGCTATCTAGTTCCATTTCCTCATTTCTGTGATGTCTGCTTGTTCATATTTGTTTGAAGACTTTGACTGAAGACTTTCTCTATTTCCTCAGTTCAATTTCTTCAGTATGTTTGTCTTTATCCTGTGTTATCCTGTGTTTACGCTTTCTGTACTCTGTGTTTGTTTTTGTTTCATCATAAAGACCATGCTCATGCACTGTTATGTTTACTTCTGAGTACTTATTCCGCTGCAAGCAGTTCTTCACTCAGGAATTTCCTCACCCTGGAATTCCTAAGTGAAGAATTTATAAAAATCGCCTATTCACCCCCCTCTAGTCGATATAACGCACTTTCAATTGGTATCAGAGCAAGGTACTCCCTTGTTCTGTGTGATTTTGGTTTAACCGCCTGGAGTTTTAGTTATGTCGACCGCAGGTATGATCAAGGTTTCTGCTGGGTGTCCTACCTTCGATGGGACGGACTACCCCTACTGGAAGAATAAGATGCGCTTGCATCTCGAGGCAATTGATAACGATCTCTGGTACATTGTGGAGAATGGTGTTCCCTCGGTCACTATCACCATCAACGCCGCTGATGTGAAGAGATTTAAGAAACTCGACTCTCAAGCGAAGAATATCATATGTGGCCATCTGAGCAAAGGGCAGTATGGCAGAGTGAGTGCTTTGGAGACAGCTAAGCTTATCTGGGACAGGCTATCCAAGGTCAATGAGGGAGTCTCAACACAGCGTGACTCTCGAGTTGACGTTCTTCGAAATCTCTTCAACCGCTTCAAAAGACTCGACAATGAAAATGTTCAGCAAACCTTCGATCGCCTCACTGGCATCTCAAATGAGGTTCAAGCACTTGGTGCCACTGATATCACCGACCATGAGGTGGTGAAGAAATTGCTGAGATCGCTTGATTCCTCATTTGATACCTTGGCATTAATGATACAAGAACGTGCAGACTATAAGTCACTTGATCCCGCTGATATCCTCGAGAGGCTAAACACTCATGAGTTTCAGCTTGCTGAGAAGAGAGATCTCTATGGACCAAGCTATGGTAGACCACGGGCTCTGAAGGCCAAGGCAGTGTCTGAATCTGAAGGTGAAGATTCTGGCAGCAGCCTTGGTGACCCTGAAGAACTGAGCTGGGAGCTAGCAATGCTCGTGAGGAAGTCCCAGAAGTTCTCAAGACATGGTCTCTTTGGTAAATCCTAAAGAAATTGTGACTTGAGATCAGATTCCTCATCCCATGATTACAAGAAGAGACTCTATCACAAATGCAAGAAACCCGGACACTACATTCAAGATTGTCCTCAGTGGGAAAAGGAATCAAAGAAGAAGAAGTATAAGAATTACAGTTCTGATGATTCAAAGAAGAAGAAGAAATCTTCAAAGTCCTCGTCATCAAAGTCTTCAAGGTCCTCATCTCACAAGAAGAGCAGCTCCAAGAAGGCTCGGGCATTCATTGGCAAGGAAATGGACTCTGAGGCTGAATCTGAGGAAAATGAGGAAGAGGAGGAATCTGAGGAGTCAGACTCTGGTGTGGCGAGCCTAGCCCTCGCTACCGCGTTCGTCAGCAAGTCCATCTTCAACTCTGAAGAAAAGGACCTCCCCAACACTACTGATGACGGTGATGAGGACTACGCTCCCACCTATTGCTTCATGGCAAAAGGCACAAAGGTACTCAAATATCCCTCCTATGAATCTAGTGAGGATGAATCTGATGAAAACCTCAACCCTAGCTATTCTAAACTTGCTAAGATTGCTGTGAAACTGCAAAAGGCTCTTGAAAAGGTTCAAAACATGCTAGATAAAAGTGATGATATGCTGGGCGACGAAATGGATTGCACTAAAATTTTGACTGAAAATCTTCAGAGACTTCAGTCCAAGTTTGACAATCTTCAAGGTCATCATAACACTCTCCTATCTGATCATGAGAAGCTTTCTTATGAATTTCTTCAAATAAAGCAAGATCTTGAGCAGTTAAGAGTGAGTTATGAAGATCTTCAGAAGGAGCGTGATTCATTACTTGCTCAACAGATCAACGCTACTCAGGATGAATTTATTCATCCATGTTTGAAGTGCATTGAGCGTGAAACTGCTAATTCTTCACCTAAATGCTCAAATGCTTCCATTGTTGCAAATTCTTCAACTGCCTCTGCTATCACTAATTCCTCATCTAAGGACATTGCTAGTATCACTGGTGATGCAGGGCCGAAGGAATTGTATATGATAGGCATGTACAAAAGCCTCAAAGGGCATCAGGCTCTTTGTGACGTGCTTAAAAAGCAGATCCTCAACAGGAACCCTAGGAAAGAGGGTATTGCCTTTGAGAGGAAACTCAATGCTGATGGGCCCTACTGGAAACCTTAGCAGTATCCCAAAACCTCATGGGTTGCTGCAAAGGGACCTTCAGTGGATCCGTCTACTTTATCTGGCTTTACATGTGAATCTTCATATTCTTCTGATGACTCATTTGACTCCAATTATAAACTGTTCAAAATCAGAATGGTGAAGTATTTGCTAGATATGTTGGCACTAACTGTAGGAACGGTTCTCCTATGAAGAAAATTTGGGTTCCCAAAAGGTGCCTTGAAAATCTTCAGGTGAATGTCATCATGACACCACTTGTGAAGAATAGGAACCCGAGATCAAAGTCTTCATATGGACCAAATTCTTCATATGGATCAAAGTCCTCATATGAACATCATCGTGCTAACCCGTCTGTCTCACAGGGAAGATCTAAGGATTATGGATATGCTCATTATTCTTCAAATCATTTTGTTCATAAGTCCTCGAAGAATTTCTCTGCTTACTCCTATGCTTACCCTAACCCCTCTTATGTGAAACAAAGTGGATTGGCATCTATGCAACCTTTCTCTTATGGAGCTCGCAGAATGATGAACTCTTTGCCACCCCTTCAGATGTGGGTGGTGAAGAAAAAGAACTAACCTCTTATGCAGGGTCAGGTCTCCAGACGAACTTAATTGTCTGAAGAATTTGTTGGAGACCTAAATTTGCTTGAAAGGACACAAGCTAATCATGAAGAAATGAATTTTCATTTCTCATGTCCTCATACTGCTTTATCTGTTCTATTGCTTGATGAAATTGATCTGATGAAATTGATACCATATTCTTCACTGCTGAAGTATATGAGTTCGTAAGTTGCACTAATTCATCTGCAGGAGATCAACCCAAAGCCACTGAGTGGGTCCTCGATAGTGGATGTACAAATCATAAGACTGGTGACAGGAGCTTATTGATGGACTCAGCTTTATCTCCATCACATCTGAAGCATATCACCTACGCTGACAAAGGCAAAAGCAAGGTATTGGGTCTAGGTAAGGTTGCAATCTCAAAGGATTGACATATGGACAAAGTCATGCTTGTCAAGTCCTTAGGGTTCAACGTCATGTCTGTCTCAATGCTTTGTGATCTTGATATGGTTGTTGTATTTGGCAAGTATCGTTGTGCTGTGATCATGGAAACTGACAATTCCAAAGTCTTCGAAGGATTTAGGAGAGGAGATTTGTATATTGTTGATTTCTCTACAGGACCACAACCTGCTACGTGTCTACTTGCAAAAGCTTCAGAAGGCTGGCTATGGCATCGTCGACTTGGTCATGCTGGCATGAGGAATGTGCACACGCTCATGAAGAAGAAGCATGTCATTGGCATCGAGGGTGTCAAATTCCTCAAGGAACATTTGTGTGGAGCTTGTGAAGCTGGAAAGATGACCAAGGCTAAGCATCCAGCAAAGACTATCATGACTACTACTCGACCATTTGAATTGCTTCACATGGATCTCTTTGGCCCTACTCACTATAGCACATTTACTAACGCTGCATCTTTATATGGCTTTGTCATTGTTGATGATTATTCTCGATATACATGGGTGCATATCATCACTTACGAAACTTAAGTGCGGGAAGTCTTCAAACGATTTTCCTCGAGGGCTTCAACCAACTTCGGTGTGAAGATCAAGCGCATCAGAAGTGATAATGGAACTGAGTTCAAGAACACTGGTCTTGATGACTATCTTGATGAACTTGATATTACTCATGAGTTATCTGCTCCTTATACTCCTCAGCAAAATGGCGCCGTGGAGCGCAAGAATAGGACTCTTGTTGAGATGGCCCGCACTATGCTTGATGAGTACAAGACGCCTCCTCGCTTTTGGCCTGAGGCAATTGATACTGCGTGCCACATCATCAACAGGGTATATCTTCACAAATTCTTCAAGAATACTGCATGTGAACTCCTCACCGACAAGTATATCTTCACAAATTCTTCAAGAATACTGCATATGAACTCCTCACCGATAAGAAACCCAATGTGAGTTATTTCAAAGTCTTCGGTGCAAAATGTTGGATTAGAGATCCTCATCACAATTCTAAATTTGCACCGAAAGCACATGAAGGTTTTATGCTCGGTTATGGTAAGGACTCGCACACCTACAGAGTCTTCAACACCTATCACCACAAGGTTGTTGAAACTGTAGATGTGCGGTTCGATGAGACTAATGGCTCGCAAAAGAGAGCACCTACCTCATGTGACAGATAAAATACCTCCTGAGGAATCTATTAAGTTTAAGGCTAGTGAGGATGTCTTTCCTACCGAAGAATCTGTTGAAGAAGTCATTCCAGAACATGAAGAACGTCATGCTGATGCACATGAGGAAAATGGTGCTGAAGAAAATACTGATCAAACTCCTCAACGACAACCCGCTCATCCTCAGGTTGCAAATGAAGTGCAAATTGAGAAAATCATCAGCGAGATCAACATTCCAGGTCCTCTCACACGGTCAAGAGCTTCACATTTATCTAACTTTTGTGGGCATTTTGCTTTCATCTCTATCACAAAGCCCACTACGGTAGATGAAGCATTTCTAGAGCATGAGTGGATTCAAGCTATGCAAGAGGAATTGCATCAATTGGAGCTCAACAACGTCTAAGAACTGGTCAAACGTCCAGATCCTCGCAAGCACAACATCATCGGCACAAAGTGGATCTACCGCAACAAGCAAGATGAAAATGGCCTTGTGGTGAGGAATAAGGCACGGCTTGTAGCTCAAGGCTACACACAGGTTGAAGGATTTGATTTCGATGAAACTTTTGCACCTATTGCTAGACTTGAAGCTATTCGCATATTACTTGCTTATGCTAACCATCATGATATCATCTTATATCAAATGGATGTGAAAAGTGCATTCCTCAATGGTAAGCTTGAGGAAGAAGTATATGTTGCTTTGCCCCTAGGTTTTGAAGATCCAAAGAATCCTGACAAAGTCTTCAGACTCAAGAAGGCCCTCTATGGCCTCAAGCAGGCCCCACGGGCGTGCTATGATACTTTGAAGGAATTCCTCATGAAGAAAGGGTTCAAACCCGGTTCACTTAACCCAACTCTTTTCACTAAATCTTATGATGTTGAACTGTTTGTGTGCCAAATTTATGTTGATGATATCACTTTTGGCTGTACTGGCCAACGTTACAGTGATGAATTTGCCTATATGATGAGTGAAGAATATCAAATGTCTATGATGGGAGAATTGAAATTCTTCTTATGTCTTCAGATTCGTCAACAGCGCAATGGCATATTCATATCTCAGGAGAAATACCTCAAGGATGTACTGAGGAAATTCGGCATGCAAGATTGCAAAGGAGTCAAAATCCCTATGCCCACAAATGGACATCTATGCACTGATGAAAATGATATTGACTTTGATCAAAAGGTATACTGCTCCATGATTGGTTCTTTATTATACTTATGTGCATCTAGGCCAGATATTATGCTTAGTGTTTGCATGTGTGCCCGATTTCAAGCTACACCGAAGGTATCACACCACAAGGCTGTGAAGCATATTCTTCGATATCTAGCTCACAAACCAACACTTGGATTATGGTATCCCAATGGCTCGGCTTTTGATCTCATTGGATATTCAGACTCTGACTATGCTGGTGATCGTGTGGACCGCAAGTCAACATATGGCACATGCCAATTCCTCGGACGATCCTTGGTCTGTTGGTCCTCGAAGAAACAGAACTGCGTATCACTGTCTACTGCTGAAGCCGAGTACATTGCTGCTGGTTCTTGCTGTGCTCAACTACTATGGATGAAGCAAACTCTCAAGGACTACGGCGTCAACGTGAAGAATGTGCCACTCTACTGTGACAATGAGAGTGCCATCAAGATTGCTCATAACCCAGTTCAGCACTTGAAGAAAAAGCACATTCAGATTCATCATCATTTTCTTCATGATCATGTGTTGAAGGGTGACATCTCTATTGAGCATGTGAAGACTGAAGAACAGCTAGCCGATATCTTCACTAAGTCCTTGGATGAGAAGAGATTTAACAAGTTGCGGTGTGAGCTCAATATCCTAGAATCTTCAAATGTTCTTTAAAAGGACACTCATCCTAATACTTATGCAAAATTTATGACTTAGATGTGCAACACATGAAAAAACTTTTTTCTTCAATCAATAAAGAATAACACTCTAAGTGTGAAGAAATTAATGAAGAATTTGATTCTCAAAACCCTACGACAATTATACGCGGTGTCTGAAATCATCATTCTTATACGGTGGGTCACGCCACCACCAAAAGTTGAAAATCTTCAATTTGAGTTTTTCTCAGCTTTGAAATTCCTCTGTTGTTTTTCAGCTTGCATTGTTTTCACCATTTCCGTCATTTTTCTTCACTGACTATATATATATATATATATATATATATATATATATATATATATATATATATATATATTCTGGTAATATTATCAGAATAACTATTCTGATAACACTTCTGCACTACATGCTCAACGCGAGGGCACTGCACTTTCTTTAGCTAGAGCACTGCATTACAGAGACTAGTGAAGTTCGTGTCGTAAAAAACTGTACGCGGTGTTTTTTGTTACTGTTTTTACTCTAGTTTTTTAACCGTTTATCGGAACGAGGCGTATGATATACCGTTGGAAAGCTATGGATTATGCGTGACTTCGCCATGTTGAACACTTTTCGAGATTCCTCACAGTTTAAGAGCAATTTTAAAAATGGTGCGGCCCATGACGAGTGGCAGCGAACGCTTTTTCATGTTTTTTTCTAAACCGCTCGTCGGAATGAAGCAAACATACACCGTTGGATACATATCGTCGAGGCGCATATTTTTCATAACTATTATTTTCTCTAAGTCATTACGTTTTAAGAGCAGTTTCAAATTTACTAAATCGCGGAATTCTGTTTTTAAAAAAATTCAAATTTTCGGTACTGCTTTCGCTCCGGTTTTCTAACCGTTTGTCAAAACAAGACATGTAATGTACCGTTGAAAAGCTATGGATGATACGCAACTTTCATATGTTGAATTTTTTTGAGATCCCTTATGGTTTTAAGTTAATTTTAAAAATCATGCGGCGGGCAATGAGTGGCAGCGGCTGTTTTTCGCGAAATTTTTACAAACCGCTGATTGAAATGATTCAAATGATACGCCGTTGGAAAGATATCGACGAGGCGCAACTTTTTCATATGGAACACGCTCTCTAATTCCTTACGGTTTAAGAGCAATTCAGAATTTACCGAAACACAGACAATCTGTTTTTCGCGACACCCCAATCATTCTGTATACTGCATCAGACAGAAAACCGCACTGCTTCAGACTGAAAACCGCACTGCATCAGACAGTCAAGTGCACTACATTTTTTAAATGCATTTTTGTTTCAAATGTAGTGTACTAAAAAGTCCTTCATATTGATCTTCTTTCAAGATCAAAGTGCACCGCATTTGCATGTTTTTTAAATGCTTTTTTAGACCAAAGTGCATCGCATTTGCATTTTTTTAAAATTCATTTGTGTTTTAAATGAAGTGTACCAAAAAGTTCTTTCGTAGTGGAATTTTTTGCAAGACCAAAGTGCACTGCACTTACATGTTTTAAATGCATTTATCTTCGTAGTGGACTTTTTTACAAGATCAAAGCGCACTGCATTTGCATGTTTTAAATGCATTTTTGTTCTAAATGGTGTACAATTCCTCCAAAAATAATAATAAGTGAACTCCTTTGTTTTGCGAAGTGCACCGCAAAGGTTTTCTTAGTGAGCTGCATCGATTTTAACAAATTATACACCATATCCTTACAAATTTGCAAAAAAAATCCTCCAAAAATAATAAAAAGTGAACTCCTCTATATATAATTTTTACAAAGTGAACTCCATTGTTTTTCAAAGTGCACGGCAAAGGTTTTCTTAGTGAGCTGGATCGATTAACAAATTATACACGATGTCCTTACAAAGTGAACTCCTCTATATATGTTTTGCTACCATTTTTATGAACGAGTGGACCGCAAAGACAAGGGCAAGTGAACCGCAACATTATCAAAAAGTGAACCACATTACTCTTTTTGTTGTTTCCCTAACATTTTTTCGCCTTCACATTGGGCGCAAGTAAACAACATCACTCTCAAAAGTGAAACGTGTTATACCAGGGATCTATCCATATTGTGCTTCTCTAAATGAACCGCATAGGGTTTTCCATCATTTTTTAAGCAGTGGGTTTTTTCCTGTAATTTTCTATCCAAGGAGTGAATCGCCATTCTTTTTTCCTAAACGAATTGAGCCGTCTTGACCCTGAGTGAACTTCTAGAACAAGGTTTGTTTATAGTGTTAATTCTTTTGTTTCTTAATTCGCCGCACGGGGTCCAAGTGAACTTCATCATTGTTTTTGAATGTTTTTCAAAGTGAAACAGCATGAAAGTGCATTATGTTACAATTTCTCGTTCCTGGAAATTTGCCAAACAGAAGCAACTACATGAAATTGCAACAAAAAAAATGCATTGTACAGTTGAACGAACCTCTCACAAAGGAGAGGCTTCACAATACACACAAACTGGCTTTAGCTTTATAAAAAGAAAATCAGGTTTGCCCCGTGTTCAAACAGTAAACGAGCTGCACACGACACCTGGTATCGAACTGCAGAACAGCAGAAGCCAAAAAAATTGTCGGATGCCCATGGATGAACCGCACGAGGGCGCACGGTGCACTGCTCGAGGGATCCAGATGCACTGCAATGGCATTGCCAGAACATCGCAATCAAAATGCACGCTGATTGCAAAAAAACTGCAAGCCGGCGTTGCACCGACTGTGCCAGCGGGAGGCGCTGCTAGAACGAGAGGAGGGTGGAGCGGCACAGCATCGTGAAGGGCCGATGGAGAAGCCGGCTATGGGGGAGGTATGAGATGCGACCTCTCACCAGAGTCAAGGAGGACCTCCCTGGAAATCCTGTCAATGGCAAGCAGGGGGGTACCGTGCAAGGAGGGGTTTGTCAAGCAGGCGGAGGAGCAACACTCCTGTTGAATCGGGTATCAGCTGCTTTCTGAGGTCACCCACGAGAGCAGTTCGCCCACGATCCTCATGCGGTGCAGTCGTCCGGGTGTTGCAGTGCAGTCGCGGGGGGGATGGTTGAATCACTCGTGCCCTCGACGAACTGCAAGGAGTGGAGGGGAGAGCTGCGTGCACCCACCGGCGGCTCAATAGAGTAGAACGCAGGGACGCACGAGGGGATGTGGAAGAGTTGAGGGGGATTGATTCGAGCTGCATAAAGAACGCCATGGAACTGCACGCTTCCACGTTGACGCACTACATCTGGAAGAAACCTCCCCGTGGGGAGGAGGAAGCAGGAGGCGTCGATGGGCGGTTGCCGGCACGCGCGCTCCGCACTACACGGGCGTACCAGGCGGATTGCATGGGGGCCGGGGATTCGGAGATTGTATGCGCTGGAGTTCAGGATCGTGCGGATCCGTAGAGCATGGGAGGTGGTGGGCCGCACGGCCGCACTTGACGGAGGCGCTGGATCCGGTGCGGGGAAGGCCAGCTGTCGGCTACCTCGAGCACCTCGAACCTCCTCTGGATGCCGGCGCACAGGAGCCTCCGAGGAGAACTGAGATCGCTGGCGAGGGAGAAGGAGCACCGACGATGGACGGATCTGGGGCCGGGAAGCGACCCGACGAGCCCCCGCCATGCTTCGGGGTGACAGCGACGTGGGGTCCTCACCTGGGCCATGCGGTGGAGGTGGGCTAGTGGCGCATCAGGAGGTGGTTGTGGCGGCGCGGCGGGAGGTGGTGCCCGGGTGGCGCGGTGGGAGGTGGTGGCCGGC